>NC_052481.1:22417743-22547871 GCF_009730915.1 Dioscorea cayenensis subsp. rotundata
GCGACTGCGAGGCGTCTCGGAGGCGATCGCGGCGCGTTTGGCAGGGCGATCGGAGGCGATCGGGCGGCGATCAAAGGCGATCGGAGGCGCCCTGGAGGCGACTCGAGCAGGCGATCGGAGGTGTTTCGAGGCGACCGGAGGCGACTGGAGGCGACTGGAGGCGTCTGGAGGCGACTGGTGGTGACTGGCGGCGACTGGAGGTGTCTAGAGGCGGCCGAAGGCGACTGGAGGCGAAATTTGTAATGTTTCCTATGTAATATTGAATTTCATAGGAATGAACACCATTCCTATGAAATTTGGTGCCATCCAAACAGGGCCTTAATGGAAAATAAATAGTTATGGTTTATTTATTTTTATTTTTTGTTTTTATTAACCCCATTTATAATGTATATATGATGGAGTCGGATGGACCATGGTACTACTGGTTTTAAATTAAAAATTAATTATATATCTCGTTTATTTTGATGCAAAATTTTTTTGTATATATACCCTTGAACTTATCAATATTTTCGGGACTATCTCATTTATTAAGTACTCCCTCCGTTTTTTTATTTGTCGTATATCCATTTTTCTGTGATTTATCTAAAATCAAGAAACATTTATTATTATTATTTTTAAATTAATTTTAACACTTTATTCAATTCTCTTTTTAAAATTAAATATGGGTGAGAAATGTAAAAATACTATAAATAATTTTGGAAATATAACTATTTTTTTATAGAATTTTACGAAATAACTAAATTTTTTGGTATATGAAATTCAGTTTAACCATGACAGATTAAAAAGAACGGAGGGAGTAGTTTCCAATTTTGATTGAGTAATGGAAAATAAATATTTATGGTTTTTTTTATTTTTTTTTTTTTTATTTTATGTTTTAACCCCCTTTATAATGTATATGATAGATCATGGTACTGTTGGTTTTAAATTAAAAATTAAGTATATATCGTTTATTTTGGTGCAATGTTTTTTATTTATATACCCTTGAACTTATCAATACTAGGCATTTCCCCCCGGCTGGTGATTTTAAAATTTTGTGAGGATCATATATAAAATAATATAATTAAACAACTCATAAATCATTTTATACCTTGATTTTAAAAATCTCATGGAGATTTATTAGATAAATAATTAGGTGTAATTAATGTTTTTTAATTATTAATATTATAAGTAATATAAATAAAAATTTAAATATTATTAAAAAAAAATTAAATTATTCCTTGAAATACTCTGAAGTAGATTATAGATCTACTTTATTAGTATGTATAGATGTATAGATTATTGTTATTATTATTATTATTATTATTATTATTATTATTAGTATTAGTGTGTGTGTGTATATATATATATATATATAAAAGAAGTGTATATCAATGGAATGTCCAGAAAAAACATAACTTCTATCTAATCAAATTAATCTTCAGAAACAATATCCTTCAAAACTTATTGGTAATTTAGTTATTCATTCAATTAAATTATTTGAGTGTTCTAAAATAAAATATCTCTTTTAAATATATATATATATATATTTCAAATATATGTCTTAATATTCGTACAAATCCTATTAAAATATTTAAATATTCATTTATTATTTTAAAGTCAACAAATTTTGTTGAGATTAAATAACACCGATTAATAAAAAAAATAAATATTAATCTATTAACTTAGGGTGTAACATCGTGTGTATAAAATATGAAAATTTATAAATATATAAAATTGATTATCTAGAAAAAAAATAATTTCTATGAAAACATATTAATCTTACCTAAAAATATCCTAAGTAAATGATCTTACAAATATAAAAAGTGGGTAATTTAGTGAAGAGTTTCCTACTTCCAACCCCTATTTTTCCAAGAGAGTAAATTAATTTATTATAGTTATTTTTAATATGCATAGTTTAAAAATATTTATTTTATTTTATTTTCGTTTACCGTAAAAACTCTATTTATTTCTTAGTTAAATGTTGAGTTAGGGAGGAGCTTCCAACCGAGCAAGTATATTACTATATTAAACATATTATTATATAAATTATTTTACAATGTTTTATTTGGTTTTATATGTTTAATTGGCTTCTTAAAGAATTAGGAAACTTTATTTGTTTTATTTATTTTTTTCTATTTTTTTCTTAGTTGAACTTCTAATTTGATATTAAAAAAAAGAGTTGAGAGGTTCGCAACTCTTACTCAGAAGACTCATTTTCATGTTTTATAAATTATTTAATATTTCTGAAACATATCACTATTTGAGAAAAGATTCCAAGAAATTTCAAGATAAAACATATTACTTCATTTATTTTTCCCCATTTTTACCCTTTAAACCTCTAACATTTGAAAACTTCATTTGTTTCCACAGAAATCATATTTTATTATCTTATAGATTTTAATTCAAAGCATATCACTTTATTTTATTTTTATTTTTTTTCTTTAATCACAGGTGAAATTCCATTTGATTTATGAATTATTTAAGCCATTTAAAGTTAAGAATTTCTTCCAACCTTTCAAACAGTTAGTTGATCAATTGATAGTCATCATGGTATCTGGTGTAATGTTATGTATGTATATATGTATGAACACATGGCTAAGATATACTGGTAATTATTTTTTAATTCAAAGAATAATTGAATTATTTTAAAAAATATCTCCTCTAAAAATATTGTATAAATATTTACAACATTATACTACCACTATGATTGCTTGAACATTAATGCCATTTACTTTTATATAAAAGGTCAAAAATTTGATTCTCTTTTAAAATATATTTGAGTAATTAGGGTGTTTATGAGCCAGTTTGTTAACATGAAAAAAAAAATTATGGCATTATAATACTTAACGTAGAGGGAAATAAGCTCACTATGATGCACTACTCCACTTATTTTTTCAAATTTACCAAGTAAACTTAGTAAGATTTAAATGGTTCTTCAATTATTTTCAAAAGTAAAGAAGAAATTGATTGGAAAAGGAATTATATTAAAATAAATTATAAAAATAACATACAACTATTTTTTTATATTATATTTAGATTGGCAGATATAAGAAAAAGAGGAATATTAACGCATTTTATTCAGAATTTCTGTTATTGTTTAGAACAATATATGGATATATATAATATACCAATTTCTTTCTTCTTGTTTTTCGGGGAATTAATTTAATTGTTGAGAAAAAATTAAATAATTTTTTTATTTTGATAAAAGCACAAATGACAAAAACTAAGAGTGAAGGGAATGAAATGGATTTGGATCCATTTGAAAAGTAATTGTTATTCAAATGGGCTTTTTTTTCTGATATTCAAATGGGCTTTAACCTTTATATTACAAACGAAAGGCTAGCACTCTCCCAAAATTAAGAGTTTTTCTGTTTTTTTATTTATTTATTTTTTGTTTTTTTGTGATAACTAAGAGTTTTCTGTTCCGTGATGAATGCGAATTTGATTCATTCACTTATTATTAATAGAAAATTTTCTATATATACATTAATATATAATTCATTTGATTTATAGAATTTTAAAAGAAAACACAGCATATTTTTTTTAAAGTTGAAATATGTGATCTTCACACATTTTATAATAGGAGAGTTGATGTTTTATTTATTTTTAATTTAAAAAATTGAAGGTTTAAATCTATAAAAATCAATATTTCAATTACTTCTAGCTAAAAATCGATGTTTAAATCTATGCCATGTCTATTTTTTTTTTGTTTTTAAATTGTAATTCTCACATTTAATTTAAGGGTTTCATATTAATGCAAGGCATCAATATTTTTACTTTGTTTTATTTTATTTTTTTAATAAAATTGACAAGTTACATATTTAGAATGAAATTTAATTGTTTGTCTTGTGCGCACTCACCTGACAAATGTAAGGATTAGATAGGAAGCTCGCTTTGCTCCCATAGCTGGGGATCCATATTAGCACTATTTCATTTGTCGTGATTTGAACATTGAAGAATAAAAATCTTCATAAAATACTTTTTGTAACATAGTCAATACTATTAAACGAAAGATTCTTTGGTGGGATATCAAGGGTGTAAAAATATTAATTATAATTTTTAATTCATAATTTTGTTGTTTGGTTGTGTTACACAAATAAGCTTTATATCATTTTTTTATGTAAATTATTAATATGGTATAAATATGCATGCTATTAACATGACTTTATACATGATTTTGCTGTGATTGTGCACGTTTATCAAATATATATATATATATATAATATAACTTTAAAGAACCGAATCAAGCATCCAAAACATATTAGAGTTTCACAAAACTCTCAAATATTAAACCAATATGATAATTCACGAAAAATAAAAATTTATAAATATATGAATACAAAATACTAATTTTATAAATATGTATATATAATTAATAATATTAATAGTAACAGTCTCTAGTCTCTGAATCAGCATCACCACAGCCACATCCCGGAGCTCGGGTATATCCAACACGTGGCATCATTCTACTGGCTTTTCCAAAGCAAATGTGATACAGTGGGTTACCACTACATTGCTCACGCTAAATTAGAACGTGCCACGCAACCATTTCAAAGTGAGCTAATGTAGTCCCGCGAGACAACCTACCAATTTTTAAACATAAAAACTACTATTCTTGCGCTTCTTCACTGCCATCATCGTCTTCTTCTTCTTCTTCTTGGCCCTCCCGCGCATGGACTCCTCCGAGCTCGACCTCGCCGTCAATGGCGACCACAAACCCCAGCTCCCTTCCAAGAGATCTCTTCTTCCCCCATTGCCCTAATGAAGACGAAGGTGATGAGGTTCTCTTCTCTGAGTACCTGTCTTCCGTTTCTTCATCCCTTGACCTCATCCCCGCCCCTAGCAAGCGGTCTCGCTCCGATGAGATGGTGCGAGTCTCATCTTCCGATGATGCTTTTTATAGGAGCTTGGTTCGCCGGACTCGCATCACTTACGACTCCCTCCGGTCTCTAATCGCGGCTGAGGAACGCCGGCTCACCCCTGGCCATCGTCGCCGCGCTGATCTGGTCGCTGGAGCGAAGATGAAGCGCCTTGGTCTGTGGCTTCACCGAGATAAACGGATTATCGGTTCCATCCCCGGCGTTAGCGTCGGCGATGTCTTCTTTTACCGCGTTGAGATGATGACCGTCGCCGTTCATGGGCATATTCAGGCCGGGATTGACTATGTGTGCCCTCGTGGAGGTAATGGCTGCTTTCCGATTGCCACTAGCGTCGTCCTCTCCGGTGGCTACGAGGACGATGACGACCAGGGCGATGTCATCATCTACTCCGGCAGCGGTGGTCGCAAGAAGAACGACGTCTCCACTACTGCTCCACAGAGCCTCAGCCGTGGCAACCTCGCACTGGAGAAGAGCAAGGAGTTTGGCATCGAGCTCCGCGTCATTCGCGGCTTCACCTTCGATCGGAGCCCCAGTGGCCGGGTGTACGTCTACGACGGGCTCTACAAGGTCATCGATTCATGGCCGGACGCCGGCAAGTCAGGGTTCGGGGTTTACAAGTTCAAACTTCTCCGGATTGAGGGGCAAGAACCAATGGGCAGCGTCGTCCTTCAATTGGCCATGGATCTCAAGACCAAGATCTTGAAATCCAGTCCCAGTGGTTATCTCTGCCAGGATATCTCCAATGGTCAAGAGCGATATCCCATTTCGCTCTTCAATGACATTGACAACGATAAGGAGCCATTGCTGTTCGAGTATGTATGCAAACCAGAGTACCCATCCATTGTCTTCCAAGAAACCATGGAGATGAAAAGAAGAAATGGCTGCAGATGTGTTGAGAATTGCTGTGCGAGTTGTGCTTGCATTAAGAGGAATGGGGGTGAGTCCGCTTATGATGGAAATGGCCTTCTCTTGAGGGGAAAGCCATTGGTATATGAGTGTGGAACTTCTTGCCGGTGCCCACCTAGCTGCCCCAATAGAGTGAGCCAGAAGGGGCTCAGGCATCAGCTGGAGGTTTTCCGGTCAAAGGAAACAGGATGGGGTGTTCGATCATTGGATGTGATTCGTGCAGGAGAATTCATCTGTGAGTTCACTGGGAAAGTTCGCACTGAGGATCAATTGGAGGCTGTTATGAGGAATGGTGGCAGTCTAGTGTATCCGAGCTTGTTTCCGGGCGAGGTGGAGGGAATGGGGAGACATTTCTGATGTTGTTGGAGATTACAAACCCCATGGTTTCTCTTCTTACATGAAATTGAGCTTTGCAGTGGATGTAACAAGGAAGAGGAATGTGGCTTGCTACTTGAGCCACAGTACCAGGCCCAATGTTTTTGTGCAGATGGTGCTGCATGATCACTACAATGAGATGTTTCCTCATCTCATGGTCTTTGCAATGGAGAACATCCCTCCACTCAGGGAGCTCAGCATTGATTATGGCATTGAGATGGATAATTTTGTGGACTGATGATCAATGTCACTAGCATCGATCTTTTTGGTGGTTTGTCGGTAATCTTCTGACTTTTCTGTGATGCAGTTTGATCGTTGTTTCTGATAATTTTCTTTATTTGTCACCTTTAAAGCATGCACTAAATGCATGAGGTTCTATATGATGCTCAGTTCTTGATTTATTTATGGCTTGTTTATGATGCTGTTTGATATTTGTCCCAATTACTATGTTTATCTCCACTAAGGCACAAACCCAAGGCAAAATGCTCTGGTTTTCTATATTTTTTGCTTAATTAGGATAAATTCTGGAGTCTTTATGATGCTCAGTTCTTGCTTCATAGAGTAAGCATTGTCCTGTGTATGGAACCGCCCTATGCACTAAACCTACAATAGCTTTAAAGTCATGACTTGTTTGTGATGCTGTTTAATATTTGTCCCACTTTCTGTTTTTATCTCCATTAAAGCATAAACTTAAGGCATAAAGCTTTGCTTCTATATTTTGCCTTATTAGGATGAATTTTTGGAATCTTTATGACGTATAGGTGTTCTTGCTTCATAGGTAGAAACACAGCCTGTTGCATGGAACTGGTTTTTTTATTGTGATAGCCTAATCTTAACTGTCCCACGTATAACACATCTATTGTGGTGTTCCTCGGACCTTTGCTTTGCGTTAATGACTTATTTGGGCTACTGTTTGATGTGTTCCTTTATTTTTTTGGGTTCGTCTCCAGTGGTGGAGATATTCCAAAGGCATGAAGCTTTGTTTTGTGATGTTTTTCATTAGGATAAACTTCTGGGTTACGTAATGTAGATAAGGACTACTCCATACACTTCTTTTATTGTTCTTCTTTGAACCGGAACACACTCATTTAGGGAACTTTTTTTCCCGTGTCCCAATTTTTGTATTGTCATTTAGTATGGAGTCAAAATGCTGTAAGGGATTTTTTAGCTGCTTCACACTGAATTTCACATTGTAAAGAAAACCATTCTTCCTCTTTATTGGAATAGAAATGATTCTCTGTATTTCACATTACAAATAGCATATCTTTCTGATTATAGTCATATATGAGATGATGAGGTGCATGGTGAAAGCTTTCTAATTTTTTTCCCCATATTAACTAGTTTGTTTCATGTAGCTATCTAGTTTCTTTGTATATGCTTTCTTGTTTGTTTCATGTTGATATCTTGTTTTATTGTTTTGCACATTGTTTAATTCAACTTCACACACACACACATGCTCATTTTCTGAACTTGTGTCCTAATTGATGCTTAATTTTGCTGCCTTGATAAACCCAGAGCAAGGCTTTGAATTAAACCTCATCTCTTCATCATCAGAACCTTAAGTTTGATGAAACTGTACTTTTCTCTTTCTCATTGGATTTTCCCCATATTCATTTCATACTCCAAACAATCTTAAGTTCTTGATACATTATTCAGGATCTAGTGTTGGTGTTTGCAGTTGTAGAATTATGGCATGGAAAATTAATTCTGATAATAATGATATGTTCTTTTATTGCTTCAGATGCGAGAATGAAATGAAAGTATAATGACTACTACATCATCTGCTGGTACAGCTGGTAAGTGCTTTATCATGATTTTGTTGTCTGTTATATAAGCTAGTAAGTTTTTGAAACTTGAAATAGCTTTTGTAAATACATGCTGATGTGAAAATGTTCTGGTAAAACAGAAGAGCTATTACTATCTTGTCCATTACATATGATCATGTTCATATTTGTTTACATAGATGATATATTTACATGAACTTTTAAATGGTGTTCACACTGTTATGTTTTCCCCTGTTTCCAAAATACTTGTTAATTTAGAAAACTCAAGTTTGTACTTTTGGAAATTGTTAAAGAAGGAAAATAGTTATCCCTGTAAGGATGTTTTTAGTCTGAACCAGAAATAGCATTGGTTTTTATTGCTTGTAATCATGTGAACTAAGAGTTCTGGTGATCATGACATCTATTTAATCACTCTTGCTTTCTCAACATTTTCATGGTTTCTAGTTAAAATAAATATACATATGTATTGGTGTGTATGAATGTGTATGCATCTAACTGAGGTTGGGTTAAGTATGTGGGGCAAAAGTTGGGTTAAAACTAGGCTGAACATACAAATAATAGCTCTAAACAAAAATAATATTGTACTAATGACCTTTTGGTCTATTGATACCGAGTCTCGTATTAACTTTTCTGACTTTCTTTGAATAGAGGGTGTTTGTTGCCTTCTTGTAATTAAAAAAAAAAAAAACCTCATTGTCAATAGTGGGAAGCAGCTAGTTTCAAACCAAGGAAAATTGTTTCTCTGGTTTGTACTCTTCAGCTTCCTAGTCTTTTTTTATTAATCTTGCGATGGATAGTATGTACTATGTAGTAATATTTAATATTTATATACCCTTACAATAAATTATTTTTCAAAGGTAATTAATTATATGTTGTTATCTTTGTATATTCATGTACTCCTCCATTCTTTTTTATCTGTCACAAATCCATTTTTTTTATTTGTTATTTTCTAACATCAAGAAACATTTTTTATTTTTATTTTTTTAAAATTAAATAAGAAAGAAATGTGAAGATATAAATTAAGGATAATTTTAAAAAGATAACAAATTTTTTTATAAAATTTTGTGAAATAATTAAGTTTCTTCGTGAGATTTCAGTTAACCACAATAAAATAAAATAAAAATGTTGGGAGTAAGATATAAGTGCATAACCCCCCTAAAAAATTGCTTTGGAAAATTTTAAAAATAAATTTTGTGGTTTTTCAGTTTTTGCACAAAAGTATATATATTATGTGGTTTCTCCGGTTAGTAAAAAAAAATCGTTAACAAACATTTAACGGTGTTAACTGATAACTGATCAAGGTAAAATGATCAATTTATTTAAAAACATTTTTATTTGACATAAAAATTATATTTTTTTTAATCTATCAGTCTTCTAAAATTCTAATAAAAAAATTTAAATTTCAAAAAACAAACAAAATCTTGGTGAAAATCATTTTTTTAATATCATATGGTCTTTTTTTATAATAAATTGGCAATTTTCCCTTTAAGTTAATATCGTTACAAGCTTGTTAACGTTGTTTTTATTTTTTATTTTTATTAGTCGGAGAAACCACATATTTTAAAAACAAAAAAAACCTCATTATTTATTTATTTATTTATTTATGAAACTGGAAACCACAAATTTATTTTTAAAATTTCCCATTTTTAACTTTTATACTTACATTTGTGAAGCTACACACCCGCACACACAAAGTTTGTATTACTGAAATAATTTTAATTTGATTAACTAATTTTAATACATTTAACGTATATAACATATTTAAGAACTTAAAATCACTCATATATTCTTGTAAAATTTCTCCCTCCACATGTAATTGCATAAGTTTCTTATACACACAACTTTTAAATTTTAGCTAATTATTGTTATTATTATCATATAGAGAATAAATCATTTCATACATAAATGTAAATGTTATACATTTATTTTTCATATATTTTATTTTTTGGGATTTAATCATTTATAAAATTAGTTTATATATATATATATATGAGAACCAGTCTAATAAAGACGTTTTTAGATAAAAATTTTACTAACATTTTTATATTAGTTGTTGAATTTGAATTCAATGGTTATAAAGTAACATTATATAGTAAACAATATTCATCAAATATAGTAAACAATATTTATCAAATATTATAAATAATGCTGAGTAAGATGCATAGTAAAAAAAAAAAAGATCAATCCCATCGCAACCGTTCAATCATCCTCTCAATATTAAACTTTAATCACAGTAGTCCAAATTGATTTGTACCTCCAAATTTTTTTTTAAAATCAACCCAATCTACTCTTCCCTTACCAACCCAGTATAACCCTTTTTAACTGTTGTAGTTAATGTTCGCCCCTCTCTTCACCAATGTCTCTATCTTTCTTTTCCATTTTCTCACTTTCTTCAGAAGAGAATGTATAACACATAGATATATATATACACTATTTGTATATTTATATCCATAATAAAGATATTTAAAAGATGGTGCCCAATATCTTTTAACAATTCAATTTAATGATTAACCAATCGATAATTATAAAACATATTTACAAAATTCTCATGTTTTTCAAGAGAATGTATATGGAAAAAGGAATTTGGTGGATATATATATATATACATAAAATATTAATGGGTAAATATTTCCATTATATTCATATTGAAACATAATTATTGTAAATCTTAAGAAATCACTAATGTTTTTTGTTTAGTAAATAAAAAATGTCAAAATTAATATATTTTTTTATGGGTCATTAAACGAGTTTGTGGGTTGATCCGTGATTGATCTGAATTTTTTGGGTCTATTAATAAATCAATCCCTTTAACCCCAAACCCAGAGGGCCAGAGTTAGACAGGTCAGGCTACATCTTGAGACCTCTGCCTACAATTCAAGTGTTTTTGGGGGGTTGGAGAACAATCATAAATTTTATAGCGACAAGCTAAGTTAGAAATACTCAGATATTTTACATCAAATTTATTAAATTTGTTTGTGTGTCTTTAATAAACATTTATAACCTAGACTTGAATTAACATTTTCAAATATTAAAAAATATTCTAGCATCATTTGTTTGTTTTGTTTTAATTAATGTTCGTATATCCATCCTACCCATTATTCTATTTTGACTGGAAGAAATCACCATCTAAATAAACAAACTAATAAAAGAGACTCTACTCCCAAGTCCCAAGTGAGCGATCAAGAGTTCTATGTGTGTACTAATATTACAATTAAAAAGGATACAAATACTAACAAATTTTGCAGCTATGTATATGAACTAGATCTCATATTTATTCAAAAACTAGATCTCATACGTATCTGATGGGCATTCCTGCTTCATATCATCCATCAAACTGAATCCATTGAGTGCTGCTCAGCTGATGAGCATGGTCAATTTACCCAAATGAGATTTCTAACAAATCACATCTCAACATTAAGGTATTCATTATCAGATATTCTATTTTTGTTGCTATTAATTAGTTGTCGTATAATATACATTATACAATAATAATGATGACGATGATCTCGCTTAAGGAATTTCAGTGACGTAAAAGTGTAAAATTTATATATAACTGTAATAGTAGTTGGGTCTGTTACCTGTGGAAAGGAAAACTGAGGCTTCTATGCACTACAAAAATGTCTCCCTGATCAACCGGGCAAGCACTCTAGAAGATAACCGGCTCATCACTTCAGGGAGAAATTTTGCAGAGATGCCAGGCAAGACTGGGAGAAGCTCTTGGACAATGTAGACTATGTTTACATCCTGCAACAATACCACAGTGCATGTGAGTCTTTTAATATTTAATATTCTTGCTAATGATCAATCAATCACTTTAAAAAGAGAACATGTTCGGTCAGAAATTATGCATTTCTAACTTTTAAAAAAAATTAAAAGAAGCTAGAAAATTAAGGTCCTAATTTTCACAAGATTTCAATTTTTTTGGGGAGGTCTAGAATTATTAGAATAAAATCATCATTAGTTACATGCGGTGGAAACGGAGGGTTACAAGGCCAACTGGTTACAATTATGCATTGACAATGGTTCGTTATTCACTAAGAAGAAGATACAATCATTATGGTTGGAATTGGCATGTCATATTTCGGGTGAAAAAGAAAGACATTATTAACTTTTAAGCATTTAAAAAAAATAAAATAATGCAAACTAAAGAAGTATGGAAACTATTGTTGCATTTTGAAAAATGGATAATTGACATTTGACATATACCTGATTCAATGATGATGTAGTTTCAGATGTTAAAAATTTTACTACTTTTTCAACGTTGCTCAGAATAACTTTATCCTCCTCAGTTATGGTAGGTAGCAACGCCGCACGTCTGAGAGGAACCATACTGAAAACTGGTGCTGAGTTTCGTATACCCAAGGCTGTCGCTATCTGCACCAATTGTTCTCTTGAAATAGCATCTATTGCCTTAACAATCTACATTGCACAAAAAAGGTACACAAGCTTGATGAATATTCTCAACAAGACTAAAATACAATTTGCATCAAATTACACTGAACATAAAAGAAATCTTTTTGAAAGAATATAACTCAACGTAGTATCATTTATATACCTCATCTAATAGAAATTCACGGAAGAAGTTCCCTTTGTCAGAGAGGAGAAATGCCAGTGCTGCTCTCGTCTTAATTGGCTGCTGAGGCTGAGAAATTATAGATGGAAAGCCCGAAGCTAAAAAGCTGGTTTGTATAACTCCAAGCTCAGCCATATTTCCATTCAGGTCCTCCCCGCCTCCACTTTTAGCTGCAGTTATGAAATTCTCAAAGGCTTGCATGACATCAATGAATCTTTCAGCGTCAAATACTCCTGATTTCCCATATATAGTATACCGCAATGCATTTCTCAGCCTTGGGGATTCATCAGTTAGAAGTCGCTGAAAATGAGAAAGGAACATATTAGCAAATGCACTCATTGGGCTGTGGGAAAAGAGTTAAGTATTAGAAGGATTTGGTACAATATCATGCAGTGTACTGGTTAATTTATTGATATTCAGATGTGGATGCAATATAACTATATAAGGCACCTGCTGATCAGAAAATTATCACGTATGTACTGGAAGAACATTGCAATACAGCTCCTTTAAAGAAAAGAACATTTGAAATTGCCAAACCAAGATGCCTGAAATGATGAGCTACTTATTGTTTATATTCTTCAGCGAAATTAAATATAAAGTCATCCCGTTCATACATTCTTTATGCAGTCCATGTGACTTTCTTATTATTCTCAAAAAATTTTACTTATAAGATATTTCTTCAACAACAAGAAGCCATTAGTCCTAACTATTTAGGGTCGGCTACTTATAAGATATTTATAAACCACAAAATACATATGCCAAGTAATTCTCACATTAGCAAATAAATATCACCTTCAACTTGTACGCATAATGGCTTTTGGATTTCATGGTTCATGCAATTTCTAACAAGATATTCGTAAAAATAAATTATTTTTAAAAGAATCAATGTTTCAATAGATATTCAGATTTATAAAGGAAGAGACAATATAGTTAAACAAAAGCCATACAGAAGGCACTTGGAGAAAAATCAGACATAAAATTACTCACCTGTGCGATGTATGGATATGCTTCATCCACAATAGCAAAATCAGGATTTCCAACCAATGCTATGCCTTCTAATACACCAATAGCTCTGATGATCAAAGCAAAATAAGGGGGTATCCGAAATGGATAATCAAATGTTATTTGGGCCAAATCAGAAGCTAACTCCTGAAAATTAATATTTTTTGCACCCCCTCCTTCAAGGGCCTGATCAAACACTTTAGCCAAGACAGGCAAGATCGGATCCAAATTAACCCCTTCAGGAATGAAATCAAGCTTGACAAAGTCCTTAACTATAGCTTTATAATCACGGTGGATAAGATGAGCAATCGCCTCTATCATTCCGTACTTTTGATCATCAGTCAACCTTGTCACAAGACCTGAAGCACAATTAATGTATTAGACAACTAGCCAGAAAGAGAAGTGAAAAAAGACATTCAACACTGAAGCAACAATTCACAGCGCTGTTTCCCAAGTAAATGAGTGGCATGAAGCTAGTTTGAGAGAAGCATTACCAAAATCTAGTATAGCCAGTTTCCCATCAGGGGTACGTATCATATTTCCAGGATGAGGGTCAGCATGGAAGAAGCCAGTATCCAGTAGCTGTAATTCAATCATAACTTGATGAAATTCAGGATGTCAAAGAAATTGCAATATGTGCCGGTGATGTAAATAAATTCCGCTACAAAAAGCATCACAGAAAATTTAACCCAGATGACGGGGCCAAAAAACCCAAAGCAAAGAAATTACAAACTAAACCATGCAAGATCCAAAGCAAGGCCCGTTGGATAGATCTAGCCAAGGCAGAATGGCAGTAAGAGAAATAACTTGAACCACAGGCATATGTGCACACTCAAACGAAGACACAACTGTGGAGCTTAAGCTTCAATTGAATTCTTAAAATAACTTGAAAAAAACCAGAAACAACATTGCAACAAGTAGTGCAGCGCAAAGCAAGTGTTAAGAACTTATGAAATAGTAGGCAAGCCTAACACGCAAAGCTGTAGGTAAGAGTGTTTTGAATTTCTCAAAGAAGTTAAATTTAGCAATAAATGATGATGACAGCTTGCATTGAAGTGTGACACACGGGACAACTAAAGGATTAGGAACTTTGTTACAAATTGAAATATGTAGAAACAATTTGAAGGTTCAGAACCACCCAACTCATCAAAAGCAATGCATCATTCGGGCATGTTTTAACAATTAGAAAAAGTTTTCAACAATGTCAAAGACCTCTGAACCAGGGAAAAGGCACATCACAAAGGGCTTAACCTCAGTATATCATTTTGATGCATAATGGGTGACACAAAGTTCACTTCAGATGGGGAATAAAACCTTATGCAGAATGTCAAAAGAAGGAGAATGATTGTATGTAACTTGGGATTTGCAAAATGCCTTTAATATACGAAGTACTTTGTCATGATACCTGTTTTAGGTAGCATATGACACCAACGTTGACCAATTCGCCAACATCACTTTCTGTACTTTGTGATAATTTTTCTCCATCAATCCATTGTGTTGTAAGGACTTTTCTTGATGTATATTTGTGGTAAGTCTTTGGTATGACAACCTGAAATATCAGAATGCAGAATGAAGTCCACGTTAACAATATTTTTAAGTAATTTCAGGTAAAGAGAATGACTAGAATTCAAGCTTATAGTATTTTCATGATTCTTCAAGTGCAGGGAAAAAACAGTATTTCATCAGCTGCATTGGTCATGGACCTTGACACAAGAAGGAGCTGACAAGAGATCAAATTATCTAATGAACAGGATGATATGACCTATTTATCACAGAATGTCGTAGGTGTAGGATTTGAGATGGAGGACTGAGTTTAGAAATTGCTCATTGAAGTTCTTGGCATGAACATTTTGTTCCAGTTTGTCATCAACAATTCAATAGGCCATAGTACATTCATGGTCAAGAGAATGCCATTAACCTGAGGAAGGTCTTCTCTCATCATTTCAGCAAAGAGAGTTCCATTTTCTCCTTCATTCACATAATCAAGCTCCTCAAAAAAGCGAGCAGCCCATTCATCTACCAATCCAACAACATCAACGGAGATCTGATAGGTTAAAAGAAATAATTATGACAATTGAAAACAGCTGCTCCCACTTGTCCAGAACAAATAAATGACCAGTTACCTGCGGAAACCTTCGCAACACCAATCCTAGTTTTCGGATAATGAATAGATCAATAGTAACTGTCTCGAGTACGAATGGCCTTTGCACTTTGACAGCAACTAACTCGCCAGTTTCTTTTAGGCGTCCCTTGTATACTTGCCCCAGAGATGCTGCATAACAAACCTTACATCATTGTGATTCAAAATATTTGGCAATTGCATCTAATCTAACATGCCCATGACATTTAATTTTCTATCAAAGAAAATAAGAATTGAGTTATTATGCCATATTCCCAAGCAAAAGACACTGAACAATGTTAAGAAAGAAGCAGTCCATGAGTATCAAACTACCAGCAGCAATCGGGGAGGAAGTAAGCTCAGAGTAGACTTCATGCCATGGCTGACCAAGTTCTTCTTTGATAAGGGCCATTGCTATATCATCTGGAAAAGAAGGAACCTTGAAACATAAACAATAAAAATAAAAATTAGTAAAGCACTGGGTGTAATGAATAAAATAAAAATATTATTGAATATAGAGACAAAAAAATGCGAAAAATGCGAAAATAGTACTTAAGGTGATAGATTATAATTAGGAATTGAAGTGCAAAAGTATTTCTGATGTACAAGCAAGTTTAAATCAAGTTTGTATCCCACAACTTGTACTGTTGATATCATTCAGTAATCCTGCAAGTTTGGTAATGCCTACATCATTTTCATTTAATATGGACCATTCCAAGTAACATGAGGACCTTCTTCCACTGTCATCTCATGATAAGCTATTTGTTTAATATTGTTTAGATTCATCTAAAGTCTATGGTTTACAGACTTAATCTTAACATTATTGTGATTTCTAGCTTTTAACTTATGTCTTTACAAGACAGCTGATAAAATTCTTGCAGTCTATTCTGCTGAATGCATTATATATCTATGAGGCGACCAAATCACCTTATCGCAGAGCTTTTGTAGTTCAGTCATTGCTGCAGGAGATAAGATATCAGGACGAATGCTCAATGCTTGCCCAAGTTTTATATAAGCTGGACCCAAAGATGTCACGATCTCCCTCAATTCAATGGCCCTTGCAACTTCATTCTGGCAAACAAAGGCAGACATCCAATAGAATTAGATAAAACCCTTGTAAGTAAGTTCTTAATCCTCAACTTACCACACAGCTACTTTCCTGCTAGAACACGGCAGATTTTCGATGTTATAACTATTTTAGACGCAAGGTATACTAGTTGCAGAAGCAGCAGAGATGTTTTTTCTTTCTCTATATTTGAGCAACAAAACAATAGAAGTGCAGAAAAGAGAAAGAAAACAGACTTGATAATTCCATAGGATAATCAAAGCAAAAACTCTCTTTAATTAGGAACTGATAAAATTCCCCAAGTAGAATTCCACATGAAACTCAACAGCATTTATCAACCTAATAGGTACAATAATTTGAATACCACAATGAATGAAACTCGAGATAATTATATACTTCACTTTCCATAATAATCAAGACAAAAGCACAGAGTGGTCATAAACAATGTAAACCAGATTTATCACCTAAATTAACTTCATCAAATTAACCATTGTATAAACAAAACCAATGGAAAAATTAAACAGCTGCGAATCCAACAGTGACAAAGAATCAATAGTAGGAGAATATAAACAGCATGAATTAAACCACATCTGTCCAAAATATTACCTCTTTAATCTTCTTGTTTATCAGATCGGCGGCCAAATGGGAAAGAAACCCACCAGCAACAGAGAGCAACTGTATAATACGTGTTGCAACAGCTCTTGGACGCTTTCCCCAGTATCCTGAAATGATATCAGGGTCATAGATTAAGGGCAGTGTCTCACTGCTCTCCTTTGCTTGTACCTGAACAACCAAGCAAGCATAAATCATAAGAATACATAAGAATAAACACTAAATTCTTCCAAGATTCTCATCAGAAACAAGAATTCAGCTAAATCAGAAAAGGCATATCAAGAGATCGACCTCAACAAGACGGAGTTGGACATTCTCATCCGCAAACTGGGAATCCCTGAGGTTCTGCCCACGAAGCCCTCGCATTAACGTCGCCAGCTGCTCATCCTCCTCCATTTGCGCCCGAACCCGCCTGATCTCCTCCGATACATTCCCGAACCTCTAAAACACATTAAAACACAAAGAAAAATCAATTCAAAAAAGGTTAGTCATAGATTGAAGAACTTTTCCTTAGTTTCATCTCAGATCAATTACATTCGTAGTTCCATTGGAGTTCGGAGACGAATTGGCTCGAGGTGAAAGTCCACCATTAGCGGGCTTCGGCTCAGTAGAGACAGCGAAAAATCGGAATCTCCGAGGCTTGAAGCGCACGACGGGCGTTCGACGGCGACCAGTGCTTCTAGTGGTAGTGACATCTAGGTGGAGAGGCTTGACGCCAGAGCACAGGAACTGAGAGGCGGCCGCCATGGCTCACGGACCAAAGCTCCCGCACTATTCCCTCTCGCTCGCCAATCGCCGACCGAAGCAGAAGCTCGTCGTGCAGAGCGTTTACTCCCGGAGACCGACAACGAAAGATGGAGAAACGTGGCCTTTGTTCTAGTGAAGCGATGGTCTGTTGTCTACGCGGAGCTTAATTGTTAAATAGTTCAGCCAAGCATTGACAGACAGCAAATGCAACAAAAACACTGGATATGATTCTGGTAAGTTGTTCCGAAGGAACACTGAACCAAGCAACGCTTAGCCTAGAGTTGGTAGAGTGACACGTGGAGAGTTACAATTGGTTGCTAGTGACCCGCCTTCCACCGCTTTTCCCGCCAGTAATTTTATGAGATTGTGGAGGAGACACGTGGCGACATCTGAGCGGTTGTGTTGGGGATGGATGGGCCCTTTTCAACGGAATCAGGCCTTGGATCGAGCTTCGGGCAAAAGAAACCATATCCTCGTTTTGAACCACTCGTTGGTGTCTGAGCAACAGAGCTCCTTCGCGGCGGTGCTCCATGGCACTCGTTCTCGGCGTCTCCTCCTCCATCGCCGCCGTCTCCGTCCGATCGCCTTCTTTCTTGCCGATCTCTTGTGTGGATAGGAAGAGCTCCGGGTCCGTCGAGCTGAGGGACGATTGGAGGAAGCGGTCGAAGCCGATTCCTCCCGGCGGGATATACCCCGCCAAGGAGCATTGCAGGTCGGAGTGCCTTCTTTTTGTCATCGTCCCTTCTGTGAATGATAAATTTTCGTTGTCTTGCTTTGCTTCGTGCAGTAGGTGCGGCTTGTGCGATACTTACTACATCGCTCATGTGAGAAACGCCTGCGCTTTCTTGGGAGATGGGATGTCGAGAATTGAGGTAACAATGATCAGACGATCTAATAGTGCAGTTGATATTATGAATTTTTTAGACGTTTTCTTTTGTTGTCTTTGAGTAATTGAGGTATTTCATCAATAAATTGGTTTTGTGGATACTCTCGCTTCACATTGTTGATTGTTTTTTTATGCCATCTCTTGAAGTACTACGTTTTGTGTGATGATTTTTCATGGCAGGCTTTGGAACCAGTTGTCCATGGCCGAGGAAGAAATGCTGATTTGCAGGACATGTACTTCGGTGTCCATGAGGAGTTGTTGTATGCTAGAAAGATTAAGCCGGTTGAAGGTGTTGTGTAACTATACTTGTTAAGTAGAAGAGCAGTTAGTTGTTGTTTTAGTTTATAATTCCTAAAATTGCATTTGAATTATCCTTCAATTTTGACTTTGGCCTGGTGTTAGCATAACTTGATATGACAAATCAAAGATAAATAAGTTCTCAGGAAATCTTTCCCAATATTTTTAATACTTAATAGCTTCTTGATTGTTTTGCTATCTCTAGGTGCTCAGTGGACTGGAATTGTAACCACTATTGCGGTAGAAATGCTGAAGGCAAATTTAGTAGAAGCTGTCGTTTGTGTGCAAAGGTGAATTTCGCAGAGTAGAACTAGATAATATGTTCACTCAGTGCTGACATTTATGTCACCAGAGTATTTTTGGAATATTTGATTGCATTGTTGTTCAGTGTAAAGTGTAAACACCTTCAAGCTGCAGGTAGTTGTTTAGGGACCTTGTATTATTGTAGCCTCCTGGGATTGCACCAAATCCATTTGTCTTCTGCAAACTGGAGCAAACTTGACTTTTTTTTTTTTGGAAAAAGCTTCATCAAAGATTCTTTGTATTGATATTTACTTTTGTGCAAATTTGCAGTGATCCTAATGACAGACTCTCCCCTCGACCTGTTTTAGCCAGGTATGCCATGTGCTTTCAAGATGCTAGTTCTGCAATCAGACTAGGTGCATGGAACAATGTAGCTTACTTATACATGTCCTTTGACTTGGTATGCTATGCTTTCCTTGATAGCAGCTTGGATAAGATATAAAGAATGTTGTAACTTGGTGTTTGAACTACTAATTGGATATTCGTGCAACAGGACACCAGATGAAGTTTTTGCAGCGAAAGGTGTTAAACCAACATTGTCTCCTAACTTAGACACCCTTGCCTTAGTTGAGGTTGGTCGTCTTGATTTCTTGTCTAAGTACTTTTAAATTTTAATAAACTGTTATGTTCATGACGTCATTATTCCATTTCAAATGTTCATATTATCACAGAATAAGTTGAAAAATGATATTTGGTTACAGTTTTGCATCAGTTAAGAGAGCTAATAGTCCGGCAAGCTTTTAAATGACCCAAAAATTTTTTGCTTGAAAATCCTAAAAAATTCTGAGATTTAGAAAAAAAAAATGTAAATAATGAATTGTAATTCAAATATTTTTTTTATTAGTAGTAAATTACCTATCCTTTCCAGTAAGCTTGTACACCCCAGGAAGCACACCAGCAAGCTCACAAGGAGGTGCACTAGCTTGCCGAGGCTTTGTGTGAGCTTGCATGAGCTCACCGAGGAAAATAAGATTGCATCTACTGATCTCGTATGAGTTGGAGAAGAAGATTAAAAAGGAGGGGAGGTTCGGTGAAACAAGAAATTTGTGACTAATCATAAATTTTTTAGAAAGAAAAGGATCAAATGGAGGTTCAAAAAGTTAGTGGGATTTTTGAAATTTGCCCATGACCTTGGAGTCATTTTCCCTGCATTTAAACTAAGCAGAGGTTTGTTCTTGTGAAATACATTTTTGTATGTGTTGTCGTTTGTTTTTGTTTGATTTTAGGCTTAACACATTTCTGTGCACACAGATGGTTCGACAGATTTTAAAAAACCACGAGTGGGTGACATTCAGTACTTGGTTTATTTAAAACTTTGATGTTAGAAATATAGAAAATATCCTACCTTTCTGAGATTTTTGTGCAAG
Organism: Dioscorea cayenensis subsp. rotundata; assembly: GCF_009730915.1. NCBI lineage: Eukaryota > Viridiplantae > Streptophyta > Magnoliopsida > Dioscoreales > Dioscoreaceae > Dioscorea > Dioscorea cayenensis. The sequence goes on from NC_052481.1 coordinate 22,438,640, forward strand.
CATGTAGATATGTTATTGGAATTATGTGATTAAGAAATAGGGTCCCTATATATTTATATGCTTAATTTTATATTTTAGCCTGCATATTTTGCCATTCATCATAAACATCTGATTTTAAACCTCTAAATAAATCACAAGAATACTTTTTTGCAAATTCATTTTTGCCGAGTATCAGTGGGTTTAAGTCATATTTCAAAGCTAAGACATTGTTATTTATTTTCTAACAGGCAGCAGGAGTAAAGCGTCTTCTCTTTTGTGGTGTTGGTTGCCAAGTTGAAGGTATCATGAAATTTTCTTTTATGTTTTTTCTTTACTGTCCCGCCTTGTGATAACGTGCCACTAATTGAAATGCAGAGTGATTTCTTATGCTGCAGCATTAAGATCCATTGAAAAGCATCTGGGCTTAGAAAAGCTCTATGTGCTTGGCACCAACTGTGGTAAGTGTCAGTTAACTTTTCTTCTTCTTTGCCTTATTAGTTTTTGAATGTGATCATGATTGACTTTTCCTTAGGATGAGGCAGTACTAGTTCGAATGCCTCAATCTTTTAGGTTGATAACTTGATATCCTACATTCCTACTGTAGTTTTATTTGAATTTTCAACTTAATTTTCGTTTTCCTTCTTTAGTGGATAATGGAACACGTGAAGGGCTTGAAAAGTTCTTGAAGTCAGCTAGCAATGATCCTGATACAGTTTTACACTACGAATTTATGCAGGATTACAAGGTTCGCCATCATTTAAATGCTTGTAAAAGGAAACTTGCCACTGCTGACAACTTGAATCCATTTTATAATTATTGTGTTGTGCTTAGGTATGGGACTATTAGGTTGGCCAAACCTTAAAGCTAAAGCCCCAAGGTTACGCCACAAGGGTTTTTTGTTTTTTGAGTTTCAATTATTTAAATAAATATATTTAATAATTAATTTATAAAAAATATTATTATATAAAAATAATAACATTATTGATTTTAATCATTATTAATTTAGTAAATGTTTAGTCAAAAGTATCTCTTTAAAGACAATTTCAATCTTCAATACGTTTATCGCCATTATTCTATCACCAACCTAACAGCCTTTGGCTATGTTGCATTCATTGCTAGATTTCTATCTTAGTACAAAACCTTAGCCTTAGAGTATGATCGTGTCATTTTTAAATGATCCTACATTTTTGAACCTCGTAGATAACGTGTTAGGATCTTTGATTTTTGTGGGCCAATAGTTTTGTACTACTTCCGTCAGAAAGATATGATGATACCTAGCTTGTAGTAGTTTTCACAATGATTAACTATGCCTCAAATCCCAATGTGTTTGATCTACACATTCACGCTCTAACAGGTTCACTTGAAGCATTTGGATGGGCATATTGAAGAGGTGAAAATTTTTTCATTTTGGTCCCATTATTTTTTCTTATTACTCTCACGCATCATCTTTATTATCCATTTTAAATTTTTTATTGAGCCAGGTTCCTTATTTTTCCCTGCCAGCAAATGAATTAGTAGATGTTATTGCACCGTCTTGTTACAGGTAATTTTCCTTTGCTTTTTTTGCATGCACAACTACTCTTAGTTGTTGAATTAGCTTTTCCATTAATCAACATTCAAACTACTTCCATCCATGTTCAATTCATAATGTATTAAGCATGCCTTCGCAAAAAGGATCATCTAACTCAGGAGAAAGACGTGCTTAAATATCTCCATTGCCTCTACAAACGCGCTGGTTACTCTTTCTTGGTTCTGTCAAAATTGTAGTTTTGTGAATAACATCTCCATGAAGAAGTAAATGGTTACATTAATCCTGTTCCTTGTTTTAACACGATGTTGAATTGAAACATTATTTTCATGCCAAATTCTATGCTTTTTATAAGCTGAAAAATTGTTAATGTTTACGAGCTGTACCTGACATTGTTTGTTGCTATTCCTGCAGCTGTTTCGACTACACAAATGCACTAGCGGTGAGTTCACCTTTTAGCTATCATTCTAATGGAAACGCATAGAGCATCTTTTGCCTTGTACATTGATTGAGTTTGTAGTGCGAACTTTGGATCTTATCTTTTGCCATTCCAGCTATCAAGTTCCATGCATCACAAAAAACAGGGGCCAAAAGAAAAAAGGAAAAAATTCCTGTGTGATATTTCATCCATGACTTAAATTGAAGAGATGTTCATACAAAGCTTTTATAACTGGAGTTACTGAACAGTAGAATGTAGTGATCTTTGTAATTTTTGTTCCTTTGGTCATATGAATCAAAAGTAAGCTCAATTCCCAATTGCCACCAGTTCTGATTTTCAGTATCTTTTACACATCATCGTGTGCAAAAAATGCAGGATCTGGTTGTAGGTTATATGGGTGTGCCAAAGTATGAAGGACTAAGCATGACACAACACCCACAATATATTACCATCAGGTAGTATTTGAGTATGATGGAGGTTCAATTCACAACGTTAATGTAATATTTGATATTATCTTCATTTTGTATCTTAAATTAACTACAAATTTGGAGAGCCACCATTTACTAATTCAATTAGTCAAATCAATTAAGAGCAACATGCTTATGTTTTGGTGTTCATTGGATGTTTCTACAAGGCTCTTTTTTATTGTGGAGAAATATAATGTTTGCCTGCCATTTTCTTTGTATTTCTGGAAGTTTAGCTGACATTTGAAGCTTTGAATGACAGGAATGAGCGTGGAAGGGAAATGTTCAGTTTAGTAGAGAACCTTTTAGAGATCACTCCCACAACCAGCAGTGTATGTGACTTAACTTTTGTATTAACTGTGAGAACCGCTTGACACTTGAATATTTCTCATGATGTCACAGGGTAACAGACAACCATTTGTTATGGAGACAGTCAAAGCCGATGATAAAGCAAAGGCTGGTAAAATAACTCTCCTATGATACTCTCTTTGTGAATTCATTGAATAATTTTTTTTTTCATGTTGCTGCTACAATGGCAATGGTCACTTTGCATTGTTCTACATGGAGTATGAACTGGTCAGTTTGACATGCCATTTCTGCAATCTACTGCTGTTTCAGGGAAAGGTCCTTCTCAGCCAGCTCCTAGATTTATCGGCAACTTGATTGCATATATCCTAAACTTGGTGAGTGTAGCTTTGTTAGAGACAACAGATTGGCATCATTCTGAAACTATTTTCCTCATCATAATAAATTTACTGCAGATCGGTCCAAAAGGCCTGGAATTTGCACGCTATTCTTTAGATTACCACACCATAAGGAACTACTTATATGTAATGCGAAAATGGGGAAAGACCAGGTACTAATCCCTTACCTAAGATTTCATCCATAATTATTCCTCATCTGTGAACTTAAATGGTTCATATTTGGTGCTTCCAGAGCTGACAGGCACATTCCCTCTTATGCAAAGAAAATTGTGGAATCATACAATGAGAGCGGAGTGGTAGATCAAATGCTTTCACAAAAGTGATCCAATATCTGACCTGGAGGTAATCTTGCTCAACTTCAGTGCTTCAGTTTTGTCTGCTTGGTAGCAACGTTAGCTAGCCCCTTTGCCTACAACATCACTACATAGCAAACTAGCTTGTGGATCAATTTTTAATTCCAGTTTGATATATTATGTGTTTGAGCATGCAAATTAGCCATAGGAGACTTGGGTACACTGGTTAGACGAGCCCCGGTGCTGCTTGTATGCTACTTTTGGTTTGTTTTGGATCTGTTGTTGTATGTAATTTCTTGAATACTCATGTTTGAGTGTAATGTAATGTGTAGTTTGTACTTTGTTTGATGAACATGATTGGGCATTTGCATACATTAGAAATATTTTTCCAAATAACTCTTAGAATTATGAAATTTCAGAACAATCTGATAATATAGGAAGAAGGGGTTGATTTCTTTTTCCTGATTTGTGGTAGTGCATTAATATGGAACTGATGACCTAGAGGATGGTTAATTTGGATGTTTATATTTCAAACCGGGGCGTGGCTCCAATTCGTTCAAGTCCTATTCTCATTTTTAACCTGAATTAGACCTTACACAAAACACAAAACATCCCTCCCTCCACCACAACAAACAAACAGGACAGGTCATCACTCAGCATTAACTCTCCGCACAGCCGATCAAGCCGCCGAATCCCAATGACGTCATGGGTTCAGTCAGCACCGAGAAAAGTTCAATGTAAATCGCCAGCCAGGCCACTCGAAACTCGCAGCTAGTGGTCACTTGTACACGTGCAAGCCAAATCTCTATCAATGGAATCCTTTCGCCTTGTGTCTCAAACTCATTCCCACACGTGTGAGCCCAGGTCAGAGAACCCAAGACCCGTGTCAGGCCCTTCTCTTCCCAGCCTAATTAGTACATAACCACTTGAGCACCAAACCCATAGGTAGGCTTGATATACCAATCCCCAAACCCAGTCCTTTTTCCCATTCCACCCCTATCAAATCAAATGGGACCTGAAAACAAGCCAAAGAAATGCTTCCCTTTAAGGAGATCCAGAAAGGGTTGCATGAGAGGAAAAGGAGGACCTGAGAATCCATACTGCACCTACAGAGGTGTGAGACAAAGGACATGGGGCAAATGGGTGGCCGAGATCCGTGAGCCTAACCGCGGCGCACGGCTTTGGCTCGGCACCTTCAACTCGTCCTTAGAGGCCGCCATGGCTTACGACGCGGCGGCTCGCACGTTATACGGCGAGTCCGCCCGGCTCAACTTGCCCAACTCGGTTGGAGAAACACCGAGTCCGAAGAAGCCGAGTGAGTCCATTGTTGCTGAGTCACCGGTTTGTTATAGTGATGGAGTTGGGTGTATTGAAGGAGATTGGGCTGACTTGTTTGTGAAACTCCCCAAGGCTGAGGATTTGGCCCTTCAGGCCTTTGATACTTTTCCGCCGTTGCTCGAAGGTGCCGGATTTTTAGGTGGTGACCTCGATGGGGAGTTGACGAACTTTGAGGCCTGGTGCTCTTAAATCTTATGTAAATATACTTGTATAAATAAGTTGGTTAGATTGTGTTGTGTGCGTATGTGTGTGTGTGCGCGTTCTCTTTCTTTTGTATATTTTTTGGTGTGACATTTGGTCCATGGAAGTGGGTTTTTGATTTTCATGGAATGGTTAGTGAGAATGTGTTATATTTTTCTTTTGTTTATTCTTTGGTGTGACTGTTGTTTCATTAGAATGAGTTTTTAATGTAATTGTTGGTATGTGTTTCTGTTCAACATTATGTAAAAAGGTGTGTGATTTTGTGGGCCATTGGATGGTTATACTTGTTTTAGTTGGTTGACTAAAAACCAAGCCCAAGGAAACCGAAAACTTTACGAGCTACACCTTCTCTTCTATCTTTATGTTTTATACTCTCTATTTAATATTAAATTCTATATTAATAAATATCAAACCAAAATAAATATTTTTCTGTTTTAATTTTTAAAATAAATTTAAATCGGCTTAATAAGCATAAAGAGCTATCTGTGTTTGATTTTTTTTTTTATAAAATAAATTAATCACATAAAAATATTTATAAATTATAATCAAAATCACATGAGTACAAACTTTTATTCCCTTTCCCTTAATTTACTTATTTTTCCTAAATCACGGATAGAAATAGAAGGATAAATAAATAATTTTATAGGGGTATTTGTGCAAAAGAAGTTTAATTTATTGCGAAGTCATCAATTCAAGTCTACAAGACTACAACCATTCAAGCTAAACCATCGAGCAAGAATGGCAGATGAATCATCGCCGGAGCTCACCGTCGAGAACGTCGGACCGGCGATGAATCCGGCGGGGATCCTCTGGGGACGAAGAGCATGGGAGCTGCTTTCTCTGGTGCGAGCTCGATCTCCTCTAGTTCAGTGCATCACCAACTTCGTTTCCATGGACCTCGTCGCCAACTCCCTTCTCGCCGCCGGCGCTTCTCCGGCGATGGTCCATTCTATACACGAGATCGACGCCTTCACGCCACGTTGCGACGCTATCTACGTCAACATTGGAACTCTCTCGGAATCCTGGCTTCCATCCATGCGCGCTGCCGCTTCGGCAGCGGTCAATGCGAGCCGGCCTTGGATCCTCGATCCTGTTGCTGTCTCGGCCTCCGATTTCCGCATGGATGCCTGCTTGGGCCTCGTCGCCCTCCGTCCTGCCGTCATCCGCGGGAACCCCTCCGAGATTCTCGCCCTTTCCTCAGCCTGTAGGTTTTCTGATTCCAAGGTAACAAATCCTCTGTTTTTTTCCCAATCATTCTGGAAATGTTCTTCAATTACTTTCAAATTTCAAAATTTTCATCCTTATCAATACCTTGATTGAGAACTTGATCATCTTCTTTCTTTGAAGGATTGTGAAGTCATACTTTTCAATTTTTCTTTTAAAATAGCTGACAATTTATGAGAACAATTTCACTGGTTTTGGAGATTTAGTGCATGCATTGTATCTATTAATCTTATTGACATCCAGCTTCTCCAATGCTTTTATTTATAGAATGAACTAAGATGACAGTAAGCTTCTTTTGTTCTTCATATTGAGTAAAGCTGCTGGTTTTCTTCTGTATTTGGATTCCCTCATTCTTCCTAAGTTTCTAAGTATTAAATACGGTTATTAGAAGCACCTTTCTAGTGAAAATATTGAAATTTGGTTGTGAAATTAATGACTTCGATCCTGCACCTTTTGTATGATTGAATTGGAATCTTGCATCAAATTGAGTAAATCAGTGATCAGTTTGCTCATTTATTTGCCATGTCCTGTTGTTCCTGTAGTTCATAATCATCCATTACCAGGACTGTTCATGGATTATGTCAATAATTATTTTCAGTAATTTGGAAGTGGAGATGACCTAAACTTAATGGAGATTATCATCAATTAGCTAGATGAACATTTTGGATGGATTGATAGCACCTTCATTTTTATGAATGTAATCGTTCTTTAGCTACATTAGTGTCTTGCAATCCATCTCCTCCAACTCTTACCTAATGAATTCAACCCATCTTTGTATTTTGCTGTTTTCTACTCAAATTACTATGAAATCAAATAAATAACATTTGTTTACAGGGAGTAGATAGCTCGCACGAGTCCACTGATGCGGTGGAAGCTGCGATGTCCTTGGCACGAACAAGCAATGCTATTGTTGCTGTATCCGGAGCTATTGACTATGTGACTGATGGACAGCGGGTGGTAGGCGCTCAAAACGGTGTCCCTATGCTGCAGAAGATCACAGCGACAGGATGTGCAGTCACTGCTCTCATTGCCGCCTTTGTTGCTGTTGATCCATCAAATCCTTTTGAAGCAACTGTTTGCGCACTTTCCATCTTTGGCCTAGCAGGGGAGATGGGGATGGACTTTGCTCGAGGACCTGCTTCACTTCGAATGACCCTGATAGATTCACTTCACGGGCTCGATGAGCAAAATGTTGTATCTCGTGTCATTGTTTCCCCAATGCCATGATAGCTACACGCCGGCAGGTGCATCACTATCTGCTTCTATGCCTTTTAATTTGTCACGCATCCAATAACACAGGTCCATGAGATTGCAACACTTAGATAAAATTAGTAGCATGATGGTCTTATTACTCCCTGTTTCCAATCTGTTTTAGGTAATGAATTGAGAAGCTTGGTAGACGGTGATATTAGTGATCTTGTATAGATAATCATTAGGATATAAAATTTAGAAATCAAAACTCCATTCCGAGCACTCTGTCCAATTTAGAAAGCACAATATCTATTCATCGATTTTATTTAAACGAGAGATTTTAGACTCAGAACAAGCATGAGCATACAAAAATGATGTAATTCTGGCACTGGACTGAAGAAACCTGTTCTTCACCTACACTGCAACATTACACAGCAATACCGTCTAGACCATTAGTCCCTAGCCTGAACCCAAAGAGCACCCCAAACTTGAGCCATTTCTCTTCTGCCATTGATCTGTGCCACATCTCATCTAGTATAAATAACACACAAGCACTAGACATTGTTCCCTATATTCACTGAACACTTGCCTCTTGCTCTCAGCTATGTCTTTGGCAAGACAGAGGACAGTGCCACCTGCAAAGCAGCCTTGTTGGTATAGAGCATGAAGCAGTTGATGTCGTGGTGGAGGGAGAGGATCGTTTGGTGAGGCGGTAGTGAGCTCCCGACATGTCGGTGCAGAAGATGAGGTGGGGGATGATTGACTTTGGAAGGCCACATTCCTTGATGGCTTGGAGGATTGCTCGCTTGGCGAACCTTAGGGATTCAAGTAAGGGCTATCTCTTGCCAAAGGTCAAAGATGGAGCCATGAAGGCACAGAGATTAGGGTTCTTCTTCACTGTGTCCTCTGTGTAGTGTATGTATCTCTTGTTGATCATGGACTTGTCGCTTACGTGCATGGAATTGCATGGGAGTTAACAGTGTGTTTGTCTTTCTTGGCGTTGCATGGCAACACTGGTTCAGAAGATTTTTGGAGATTTGAACTTATTATTTATTTTATTAAAAGTCCATCTTTTTGCTACATATCAACCTTATATATATATATATATATATATAACTTATGGATTTCAGAGATTTAACTTGATTGTTAATTAGACTTATGTTTGGAACTTGTGCTCTACTCGACGGAGTTTCTATTTTAGCTAATGAAGCTCCTATGAGTTTTGAGTTGCAGAGGCTGTGTGCCCTTTATATATATATATATATATATATATACACACCTTGCGTACATGAAATGAATTTATTTGAGTTCTTTTACTTTTTATTTATATTCATGGTAAAGTTAAAATTTTTATAAAAATCAAGTTAACTGAACTGATATAAGACATAATGTTCTGATAATATAAAAAACTTATAATCTATGAGATATTGATGAGATGGCTATGTTAGTATATTGTTGAGATGGCCGAGTTGGTCTAAGGCGCCAGATTAAGGTTCTGGTCCCGAAAGGGCGTTGGGTTCAAATCCCACTCTCAACACACTGGTAATTAACTTTTAAAATTCTCTATTTTTAAATATATATATATATACATATTATAATGCAAAATAAATTAATTAGATATTTGTCGCAGCGGCAGGGCGTGGGTTCAAGACTTCAAGTCCCACTCTCAACACATAATTGTAAAAGAAAAAAAATCCGAAAACAAAGCTACGAGCTCCTTAAAATGATATATTTATCAACATTGAAGAAATTAGATTAGTTGGGATTTAAAAAGTTATTTGCACTTCATTATTTTTCTAATTTTTGTTTAAACAATTACTCATATAATTTAATATTTATGATAAACCTCGTGCAAATGGAGGTAAGAGAATGATACAAACAGCAACAATGCATTCCACATAATGCTGCAACATCAATCAAAATTCACGCAAATGTTGATGAACATTACATTACATAAACAAGCTTAAGAACAGTCAGAAAAGAAATGTTTTAGTTGGCTAAATCTTCTTCATCTTCAAAACTCAAATTTAATTGCTGCAACCTGAAGCCTGAACCTTGTATAATCTCCACCAAGTTGGAAGCTACACCAGTGGCTTGTACTGTGGTCTGCTTTACAAGCTGGTTAACAAAACATTCATCAATTCAGTGAAATGAAAAATAAAGCAACATCCATGACATCTGTTTTCAGATCAAAATAACAGTGAAGTTATGCTGGATATCTGGCAGAACCTTCACAAGATAAGTAAGTCTAATGAGGTAGAGCAAAACAAATTGTGGTAAAGCGGAAAAAGGGATCTCAAAGACATGGCTGTATATTTACAATGCAAAGATAGAACTTTAGAGGGTATTATTCCCAATCTCAAGCATAAGGCATCACTTTAGCTAAAACGACATTCCTATATGTAACTTTCTCGTCTAATTTATCTGGATTCTAAAAGGTTAGAAACAATAAAAGAGTAACTTAATTAGAAGATAAACTATCTCCGAGAGACATTGGCATCCTCATCTCCATCACAGTAAGAAGAGACATAAGACCCCATTTTCCAGACCTCCTCTCTTAAAGTAAAACAAAATTAATGCCAAAATACATTTAAATCAGAACATGTTTTATGTTAGTTTGGATAAACTCATACATTCACGATCAATTTATACAAAGGAACCAATCTTTACCATCTAAACCAATCAGGTTTTGTTTGCTGGTTATATTATTTTTGATTGCTTCATCAAGTATGAAACAGTCTGTGAAATAGAAGTCCACATACAAAACATACACAATTTTATAAGGATTAGCCTTCATGACTTTAAATCAAAAACTACAAAATTGATGAAGATAAATGGAACATATTGAGCATCAAAACCAAATCATGAAGGTTTAGACACCCAAGAAGGCCTTTAATGTACTCACACACACTAAAATTAACAGTATTATACTTACTCGGTTTCCTACATATGGTTAACAACTAAATGATTCTCCATGGATATGAACAGCAAGAGGTTCAAATCCAGCCAAAGTAATCACTTTTCAAGGGGGTTCAAATGCCAGAAAATTGGCTTGTTAATCATTCCACTTCCCCAAACCAGAATTCATCCTGCCTTAGTTTATCTAGAAAAAAGAAAACGTTTAATCATGTTAACAACACCATGGACCTGCTGATATACATACTCAAACAATCATCTCTTACAATACAAAGTCTTCATGAAAGACTTAATTCTTCCCCTTCTCCTCCTGACTTCTTTTATTTTTAATGTTTATATACACGGAAACGTTGTCTGATGAAAGGATAACAAATTTACAATGTTGCATAAAAACCAAATTTAGTAAATTAAAGCAATATCAAATATGAAAACAAACACAGTTAAAATGGACGAGAATAACAAAACCACTCTGTTCGGTAGCACTTAGCTTCTACCATTAGTAAAGCTAATGAAGAGCAGCAAATGCATATATATAATATATTATTCACAGCTAAAACATACAAAACCTACTCAAAAAATTCAAAGGCGTGATTTTTACCTCAACGCTAGCAATGCCTTCAACGATTTGAACCTTGAGATCACTAACACCCTCCACCGCCTGCAAAACAAATTCATCCACATCAAACGAAAAACACAAACCGAATAAAATTAAGAATAAAGGATAAGGCGCTGCAACGCTAACCAACCTCCACAGCACTGGAAACGGCAGGGATCGATGACTCGTCCATGGTTCCTTCAGCCTTGAAGAACATGGTAAGCATGTCAGAAGGTGAAACGGGGACCGAGACAGGCTGCTGCTCCGGATTCGGACTCTCTCCCTCCGATTCACCTGGAACTAGGGTTTCCTCCTCAGCAACAGCCCTAGAAACACGCATAGCCCGCCGAGACGGAACCCGAAAGCGAAAGCATGGGAAGGAAGGCGAAGGAGAAGAGGAAGATAGAGAAGATGGAGTTCCAGAGAAGAGATGAGGAGATGAAGACGAAGGTCTGCGAATCCGGCATCGGAGAGTGGGAGGGAGCGCGGAAATCGTCGCCATTACTCCCGAGAGATGGAGCTTGCTCTTCTCTAGACTCTGAGAAGATAATGCAGACGGATAGAGTGGTTGTGGGTTATCGGGTTTAGTTTAGGTTTTGCATCCGACCCGTTATGAGTTTCCAAACCATTCATAATTTATTTTTTTTTATGATTAACCATTTAGCCTTTGCTTTATTTATTTTTGTTTTAAATGAGTTTAAATAAAAAAATTTTATCTGTACTTGATAATTTATTTTTATTGTAAATATTCAGCTTAATTAACCGTTCTAAAATTCCTTTTATTACTTAAACCTATGTCAAGTCAAAGCCCTTAATAAGCCGAATCTTCGAGCTTTTAATAAATATATTAGTTCATTTACAACTTCATTAGAAGTGTATTCATAAAGTTTAAGAAATATAAAAAGAAAAAAAAACACTGATTTAGTTTAGAAAATACTGATTAATACATCATTAAAATATTAGGAACACTCTTGGTATATTTAACCGGACAGGATTATGTTCAGATATAATCATATAAATAAACAAAGGTGCTATCATTATATTTTTATCAAATACTCAGATTTAAATCATAAAAAATAAACACGTAGCACCAGCACATTTTAAAAAGGAAACCTATAAACAAACGCCAGTTTTTATGCTTTTTAAAAAAAAAAATGAAATTCAATAAAGGCAAGCATGCCCATCCTCCAACGGAACCAGAAGACAACGTTCCGTAGAATCACTTCCCGCCATAAACCAACCACCATTTGAAAGCATATAAGCGAACAAAAGAAGAGAAAGAAAACATACTTGAGAATGGCTCAACTTGCATTGCTACTGCTTTTATTAGCAAGCCTGAGCATTGCCAGTAGCTCCTTCACCAAATCCTGCCACCCGAGTGGCTATCTCTGGCGAAAGGCCGGTGGCGGATGCCTCGCCTCAGATCCCGACTGCTGCCAGCCGGAGAAGAAGTATCCTAAGTACCTCTGTTCTCCTCCGGTCACCAACAGTACTCCAGCCACCATGACCTTGGCCCATTTCTCCACAGCAGAAGACTACCCGACGAGCTGCGACAGTCGTTCTCATTCAGATTCTGAGCTCATCGTTGCCCTGTCAACTGGATGGTACAACGGAGGATCACGGTGCCTCAAGAGTATCAACATCCATGGAAATGGTAGGTCTGTTTTGGCGAAAGTTGTTGATGAGTGTGACTCTATGAATGGATGTGATGCAGATCATGATTATGAAAAACCCTGTGCAAACAATGTCGTCGATGCCTCTAGAGCTGTTTGGAAAGCATTGGGCATAACCAAGTCTCAGATGGCAGCTGGTGCTCACAAAATAATATGGTCTGATGTGTAATTCCTGCAAAATGACATTTGTAGCATATGTTGATATTTCGTACTTAATTTGAACTTGTGTGTCCGTGTATTACTGTTATGAACAAGAAAAAAACTACTCCGGGAAAACATTCAAATCATATAAAAGAATTATGTACCTTGAATGGACGATCCTTTTAGCACCTCATCTCGGATTTCATTGAAAGCTGAGTGTGAGATGTCCAAAAAAGCCTGCAATACAAATACACTGGGCTAGCACAATATAAGAACATATTAGACTTGTCAAATGCAGTCAAAAACTAACTCGTCATTTCAAACCGTTTGGCTAAGCAAAACTAACACTTGTAATGTTATCACACTTAATGGTCACTCCCACTAATTTTAAGTGCAGAACTAAGAGCAGAGAGTAGTTGTTTTCCACAATTTACAATCAGTAGCGCACATTCCATTGCTTGATTTTATGGTCAGTTTCTGATGTCTATCTCAGCAGCCATGGTCCAAAGAAATTGGTTTCCATCTCCTGATTTACTTCCAGTTCTATCTCAACAACCACAGAGATATGATAGAACTAATATTATTGATTGCTTTGTATAGACTAGCTGAAATCTTCGCGAATTTCACCCGCTGTAATGAGACAGCAATCAGCATCATCTTGGAAATGCATTTTGATAGAAAACAAGACAGAAACTAAATAATACATGCACATCTTACCAGGAAGATGTACAGCTTTGTTCGCTTCAGCATCAGCATCTGAATTAAACTCCTTCAGTATTGCATCAAAAAATAGAAAATGTCAGCACAATGTGGAAAGGGTAAGGCGCAGTCATATAAAATGCAGAATCATCTGTGTTTTAGAGAGAGCAAGATGCCATTGTTCCTTTTGACAAATATATATAAAAATATAGGGCAAAAACTCTTTGATCAAATGAACCATCTAAACAGAGCAATTACAAATTTGCATTGTTGAATGTAGCATCGATCTACTTGCAAGCTCAAAATGAGAAAGGCAGAACATCATTTACCCTCAGAACATGGTTGATCTGGAATGAAATAAACCTTTCCTTGAGTTGTTTGACCACTTTACACAATTCAGCCATATTCTGATTCTTTGTCTGCCAGCGACCTTGTACCTATTTGCATCACACAAACAATATTAAAAGAAATTGAGAAAACTTCTGATATGGTTCGAGAAAGTCAACATAGTTATACTACAAACAAGTGAAATTAGGAGAAAGTCTATAACAGAGAAATCAACATCTTGGGTTGGATTAGAAGAATAACAAACCTGCATACAAACAAGTTGAGAGTCACCTCTCACAACAATATGCATAAAACCTCTACTAAGAGCATAATTCAGTCCTAAAATTAAGGCTTGATATTCAGCAACATTGTTGGTGACAAAGCCCAAGCCTTGACGGATTCTAGAAACCTTTAAATGCAAGGCAAATAAGCAACTGATTAGTGAGAATATTAACCAAGACGTGCATATAAATAAATGCGCATATAAAAAATTCCTACAACTTACTACACTTCCATCTTGTGCTCGAAGAATCACTCCAGCACCAGATTTTCCAGGATTTCCCTTTGAAGCACCATCAAATTCAAGAATGCATGACCTCTGCTGTGTCGTTAAACATAATCTAAAAATCATCAAAGATGTTCTATAATTGAAGTGCAATATGGAAACAAAGAAACAACACAGCTACATACATGGTAATGCACAAAGAATGGGGGAAAAAAATTCTTCATCAATCATCATTAAAGAGAAAATCAACTTTTCAGGGGGCAAAACAAAATGATCACCAAAATAGGTTACAAAAGCATAAGCAGAAATGAAAACATCATCAACTCATATTTCACCTTTCTATAAATTATAACAAGCATAAGTCTTTCTTATGTTGAGCTAACAAACTATACCCAGCAAGACACAGACATGTAAATGACTAGCTAATAATCCCACATCGATTGATTTGATAAATAGATATTGGAATATAAGCGGTCACTAATAATATTTTTAGTTTGCACCCAATATGATAACAGAGAGAAGTTTGTTTAGTATCTTTGCAAAATAATTAGTTAAAATAGGGGTAAATAAAGATTTGAAAACATAAGACTAGATCTCTCATTCCATCAATTTAAGCTTTTAGGTTGAATCGGTGCTAGATAAAATATTTGGTTTGCATCTACCAATGAGAACATCTTCAGCTCTTTTCTGGCCCTTCTATAAATTGTACGAGCCTTTCTTATATTGAAATTGTTAAACTATACTCTGCAATAACTAACGTATACATGATTATTAAATGAATGGCTCATGAGTGTTTAACCATGAAACTATAATAACCAAGTGTGACATGAGAACAACCATAGTTCTTTTAAAAACAGAGCACATTACAGCTCATGCAAATCAACAACTTAGTAAAGGAATTTGAGATTACAGAGTTGTTCACTGCCATCTTTGATTTATGCTGAGAAGACACCTTCTGAGGTCCTTTATCAGCCAAAATTGTACGTCCATCGGGTTGCTGAAGCAAAATAAGAGAAACATTGAGCTTTCAAATGACTTGCGATATCATGCATGGTTATGCTGAGGCTATTATTAATTATATTACACATAATCAACAACAAAAATGAATGGAAAAAAAGTGTAATTGATGAGACAATAACAAGTAGTGTGAATATCTCACAGTGAAAGGACAAGGCGTGAGTTTTTCAAATGTATCGTTGTTCACATCTGCTGCATTTGCAGTGTACAAAGCATCTTTAAGGCCATGAGAAGCAAGATATTCCTCTGTTTCCTTCTTTAAAACGTAACCCTTGTACACTCTAACAGAAGGATCATGAACCTGCAGCAAAAAAGAGTTGAAAGATCTTATTAGACATTAAAACAATTTAAGATTACCAAACAAAAACTTCCAAAACGATCATATTCATCTAACACTCAATAGAACTCAACAAACAACTAAGTTTTTTTGCAGAATCACCAGAATTCTAAATACAATACACACAATGGCATCTCTTCAATCACATTTTTTGCAAAGTCACATCCATCTTGCAACATGTATGGATAAAATGCTCTTTTTACAGTGAATTAAGGTCACACAGTGATTAAATATATGAATCAAAATTTGAAGTAAAGATAATTCAGGATTGCTGAACATTAATATTACCGAAGAACTAATTTGAGCTTGAACATCACTTAAACTTTGATAAACACCAAAGATGTCCCCTTTCCGAACTACATAAAAAGTGTTAGCCTCTTCAGCCATTGATGGATCAGGGATAGCTTCCAGCGACTTGTAAGCAAGCTTCCCGTCCAGCCAGCAACCACAGGACACGAAACTCAATCAAACGATGGCCAAATCCACACAATTTGGCATCACCACAGAAAAAGCCTCTCTTCCGCGCTGCACCAACAAATCCATAAAAACGAATTCCTCATGAAACCATGAATACTAAAACCGCGAGACTGAATCCATAAATGAATAACCGCAGAGACAACGAGGCCCTAAAAACCCGCCATTAATGCGAGAACCTCAAATCACTGAGAGGTTTCGCTATGTGAGATCCAAAAGAGGAGAAAAAAAGAGATTTTGAAGAGAAGAAGAACATACCGAGTGTTTGATCGAGCTTGCCCTCCAAAAAGGAAGGGTTTTTCGTAATAATTTATAAATGCGGACGATGACGATGAACCCCGAGTTTGGACAATCTGGACCGTTAATATTCGCCTAGGGATCAGATACGGGATCAAATCCCGGGAATCAATAATACTATATATATATATACAGTATATCAATTGAATGTGGGAGTTTGGTGTGTGCTCTGGCTGGATCCGGCGCTCCGGTGATCCCATTTGGCGTATCCGGCGACCGATCATCGGATTTTGAAGGCCTTCGCCAGTGTCAGAGGTTGGTGCTGGTATTTGCTCACGATCTGAAGGTATCTTCCCGTTTGTACTGGTATTTCTCTTCTTTGATTTCTTGTTCTTGTGAAATTGGAATTGTTTGGATTGAGCTGGAATGTAGAAGACGAAAGATTGGGAAATCATGGAAGGAAAAAGTAAATCGATGCATTTTCTTCCATTATTTTGCCATTTTGTTTGAATCCTTCTTGTGAAATCATGATTTGTTATTTGTAGTAGTTTGGATTAATAATAATAATCATGAGTGTGTACATTCTTTGCACATGATAAACTGAATACACAATTAGTTATTGCAATGTATTGTCTTCACAGATTCTTAAACATCTTCTGAACACTAATGTTCTCTTTTATACATCAAGAAAGCATTGAATTTTGTAAATATGGACTTAGGGAGAATGTTGCCCAACTTTGCCTTTTTAAGTTATGAATATAATTGTTGTTCCTTAATTTTCGTTTAGGAATAGATTTTCCATCTCTATTCCAAATGTAAATCAAAATGTTATCTATGTTAATGGCATTTGTAGAAATGATATTCAGTACAAATAATTGCAAATGCGGCTCAATTTGATGCTGCTTAGCATTCCTTGTTTATATCAGACTGTACAGCAATGATTTTATAAACATACCTATGTGCTCATCTTTCTACTGTCTTTTTCATTTTATATAAACTTTTATTTGTAATTCTTACTAAGCTTGCTTTTCCTTTATCATGAGGTTCTCAAAAATATTATCAGGCAAGCAATGGAAATCTGTGCTAATTTAAATTTTCTGTTGCACTCTTGTTTCTTAATTCAGCATAGCTCTTCTTACGAAGCCAATTTTCATCTTCTATCGGCCATCGTTTACATCTAAGTCCAAAATCAACCCTTAAATAATAATGTTTCCCATGTAAAGCGTTTATTCTCACCCTATTCCTCCCTCTTCCTGGTCCTTCAAGTTATAATTTCTGTTGGTTCTGTATTTGTGAGAAGTAACAACAGTTTGTTCATTCTCAATCTCCCTTGCATCAATGTACTAGGGTTTGATATGAATTCCATTTTCCTATTGTGTTATTGGTAAATCTAGAAGTGGGATTCTAAAGTTAAGTATTACATAACTGCGGTGTTCTAAATATGTGGCTTGTCATTGTTTGCTATTCTTACTAGTAATGGAAAAACAGTTTTCTTCATGATACTTAGTAAAATTTGTCTTATCTATGTAGGCCACAATTTTTCAAATGTTTCAACCAGTGAAGATTCTGATTCTGAAATACTGTAGTAAGTTTGTATTTGCTAAATTTCATCTGCAACAAGCAGAGCCTTTCTTATGTCAATTGTATTGAACTAAGATTTAATATAGGTCATGCATTGAGTTTTGCATAATGGCCATTATGGCCATGCTTTATTGCATTTAGACAACATTTTATGAATATACAAATAGCATCATATTATTTAAGTAAAAAATTGAACGTATCCAGCTCTGTGATGTAGCAACATCACTCGTCGGAAACATATGTGTTGTTCTGTCTGAATTGTGGAGATATCTAGCTTGGG
This sequence comes from Dioscorea cayenensis subsp. rotundata, assembly GCF_009730915.1. Lineage (NCBI taxonomy): Eukaryota > Viridiplantae > Streptophyta > Magnoliopsida > Dioscoreales > Dioscoreaceae > Dioscorea > Dioscorea cayenensis. The sequence continues at coordinate 22,456,783 of NC_052481.1, forward strand.
CAAGTTAAAAATAATAAAAATAAAAATAATAATAATAAAATATGTGCCGTCATGAAATATGTAAGGTATGAAAATAAACATCTTATGCTATGCTAGTAACATCATAAAATATGTGCCGTCCCATATGTTATGACATCTATTATTCCATTAAGCCATGAGCAATGCATTAGCTGCATGGGTTGTCAAGTTTCCTATCATATCTATCATGTCTCTGTCCTAATTAATTTAAGGCCTTCTACATGGAATTGAGTACAAGTTTGTGCTTCCTTATTTGACCTACATAGAGAACAACATGCTTTCATTCATTTTATTTCTCTTTTTTTAAGGAATTATTGTTGGTCCTGTTTAAAATGAATGTTTTCCTTTGTTTTGGCAGATCCGACAGGGTTTTCTTCTCCTAGTCCCCCTTGTTTTCCATTCATTCTATTTGTTTGTATCATCAAAAGAAATTCAAATTCTATCAATTAGGGGCCACACGAGTCTGGGGTAAAGATCGGCATAAAAGATTCAATGGCAATTCTCCAGAAAAGACTACTCGGTCACCATATTTTTTGCAGTCTTAACTTTTGGTGTGGTAACCAATCTATTATGTTTGTAGTCATCAAACACCATAATTTTCTATATTTATTTATTTATTTATTTTGGTTAAATCAGCTATTCACTTCAAGGTATCTAGTCTTTCATGTAAGTAGTATTAATTCCCTTCCCATGTTTCATATGATCATTTTGTTCACCTTTTCCTCTTCCTCAGACGGTCTCCATGGTGGCTTCTTTATACTGAACAACCACCACCCTGCATGGCTGAACTTTGTATACCTTCTGCTATGTGCATTTGGGTTTTGGATGTTGTAAGTATTTAATGTTCCTTCTATACCTTGCAATTCAAATAATGATGCATATTTAATAAGTGGTTTAGTTTCATATGCATTGTGTATAGGAAGTTCTAGGGGTGTAAACGAGCCGAGCCGAGTATTAACATGCTCAAGCTAGGCTCGTAAGTAAAGCTCGAAGCTCGGCTTGAGCTCGTTCGAGCCTTAGTTTGCTTTGCTCAAGCTCGGCTTGTGTATTACTCGAGCTCGGTTCGTGAAGCTCGACATCCTATTAGCTCTACTAGGCTCAAATCAAAGCTCGTAAATATAAGCTCGACTCGAGCTCGTTTAAGCTCATATATAAGATATATATAATGTACTTATATATAAAATTATGATATAAAAATTATAATATTATATATATATATATTTATTTATTTATTTAATTTATATTGAAAGCTCGATTAGGCTCGCGAGCTTATCGAGTTGGGTATTTTGAGGCTCGAGCTCGACTCGTAAAACTATTCGAGTAGCTCGAGCTCGGCTCGCAGAATTTCAAATCGAATTCGAATATTATCCGAGCCGATCTCGAATAGCTCACGAGTAGCTCTGCTCGCTTACACCCTTAATAGGAATTTAGAGCCAAATTGTGTGACTTCGGATTAGTTGCTTCTCATTGTGGATATGGTAATTGAGTTTATATATATAATTTGTATACTGTTCTGTTCTGAAAAAAAAAGTGTGTAAATTGTAAGATCACCCTAAATAGTTGATGATGTATGTGCATTTGAAGTGCTCATGTTGGTGGTAGTGTTGCATAACGGCTACAATCCTGCCTCAGTATAGTACTTCTCAATGCGTAAATAGTTGATGAAAAGCAATGAAATAGACAAACTGATTTTACTGTAACAACTTGGATAGTGCAAAAAATAGTTGACAAATGCTTGTACCACCACTCAGACGGGTGTTAGGGTTTATTTTAGCTTAACTATATATAGGTTTAGTAAAAATCAGATTCAACGGCTATGATTTATTGAATAGTTGGGCATCTTTAATTAAAATACTGTTTATCTCACTTTTATGACCGTAAAGGAAATTCAAAACTTGATGAAGACCGTTGGATTCTCATCCAATGGTTGAAAACTAACTTACCTAAATTTCAAATCTACGTGCATGCGTAGATGATCTATATATATATATGAGCAAAGATCATCTGTGGGCATGGTTTGTTCTGGTGTGCTTTGAAGTTTTTTTGTTTGCAACTGTAGGTCTTACGGAAATGGGTTTGAACAGTTGAGATTGATTCAGTTATTGTTATGATCATGATTTACCAATTCAGATTAAAATACTGTACAACCCACTTTTTACTGTATAATTATTTATAAGCATATATGATCAACTTGCGTAAATTTGGAATCTGAGTACATGCGTAGAAGACACAGCCTCTCTATCTATATATCTAATAATTATATTTAGGAATTCAGTTATCATCTCTACAATTAGGATCAATTGATTTTGAATTACAAAATTTGGCTGTAAGTTCCTATATGCATGCATATAACTGTAAGTGAAACTGAACTAGTTATTAAATATTCATTATTATTTGAATTGTAAAGTAAATAAAGATCATATAGACAAGAACCACTAACGAATAACATTATAATTGAATGAGATTGTGACTACATTCTATGAAAAATCTTGGAATTCATGAATGAAAAATAAAAGCCAAGAACAAGAGAGAAACCATGCTTTCAGCATGCATAAATTATGTAATTCATAAACTTCATGAAACATGGTATGTAAAATTTATAACTAAAAGGGGGAAAACCCAGAACAAGAAACATGTATGAATTAGTTGCTATGTTATCCATGAGACATCATTTAAAAAACTTTTTCATTGAGTAATGCACAAGAAACATAAAACAAGATGTATATAATGTTAATGCAGTAAGTAAGAAAACATGTATGATATAATACAAGATTCATGAAAAAGAGCTAGTTACTGCTTGCCAGTACTACATATATATGACCAGAAAACGCTCACATATATATAAAAGAAATATAAGTTAATGAGTAACAGAGAGACCATGCACAACCCAACATTAAAAAAGAATTATATATTGTTTAGTGCGTTAGTTGTTAAGTTTTTCTTCATTTAATTTCCTTCCATCATGTTTCATTTCTTAAACATGTTTAGAATGAAAAATATATTGGTTTTTCTTGCAACTAGCATTGATTGAATTATAGTCAAAGAAGCACCAATTTGCATTATTATCTTATATGTATGTGTGTATATATATATATGGCACTCACATTGTAACTTCTGTTTCTTTAAAATAAAAATAAAAATACAAGTACAAAGCTTTGCATGTGTTTAAAAAAGGAGGGTGTACTTCAATTTCATTTGTTGACTCATTTACTTATTTGCAGCTTAATTTATTTATATTATTGCTCACATGGAACCTCCAACTTCATGTGTAATCATGTAATCAAGGAATGTTCATGCATTGAGAAAGAAAGAGAAAGGATAGGATTATATTATAAACACAATCTTTCTAATAAGTTTTCAATAAGATCCTTTTGTCATCAATTTTAAAGCAATCTACAGCCATATCTTTCATTCATTTAAAGAAACAAAGATATCAGTCTCCTAAAAAAAATAAAATAAAAACATGGCCCAAGTAAGCAATATTTAATCTTAATAAAACTTTAATAATATCAAGGGCCAGCTTAATCTTTAGTTATGTATAATAACATTAGTTAATTGTAAAAAAATTGGATACATCACATTCATTAAAACAATAAAAAGTACAAATAACATAAATTCCACTGGGGTAGAAAGAGAACAAATTAAAACAAAAATAACGACAAAAACAAAAACACAAGATGAAAAGACAGGTGATTGCCGACGGAGCGATTGACTTCTCTAGATCACCCGTTCCCACAGCATGAGTCCCAAAAAATTCCAAACTGTGCTTGACTGAAGCAATAAAGTCATCCAATTTGACCATTTTGGCCTCAATCACTTCATATCATTAACTATGTCTATTATGAAAGAATTTACCTTTTTTTATTTTTTTCTATGACCTTGATTATTATTAAAGAATCAAAACAAAGTTTAGTGTTAAGCCAACTCCAATATAACCTAGTGGTAAGGCACATTGTTTTCATGTGGAGGACACGCATTTAAATCCAACTCAAAGCATGATGAATAGGGTTTTCTGTAACAGGAGCATACAGTAAGCCTCCTATGCACAGGGTGAAGGTGCATGGTGTATCCATAAAAATAAAAAAAATAATAATAATAATAAAAGTTTAGAGTTAGAGCTTTATGATGATTAGGGAATCAGTAAGGAATAAAATCAAAACACCGTGTTGTATATATATATATTCCATCAAGAAGCGTTGAATTCAATATTTGAACTGAATATTTTTCTTAATGTGCCACTATAGATATATCATCTGCATATCTCCTAGGCAATCATTTCCTGAAGATTTTATTTTTATATATATGATTATTTTGTTGGTAATCTTTATCATCCTTGGTAATTAGGCTCACACCTTATATATATATTTATAAATATATATGTGTAATTTTTATTTTATAAATTATAATTTATTCACTTTATTAAAAAGAAAAACACGCCGATAATGACCTCTGAAACTGTTCAAGAAGCAACAGTGAAGCAACTAAAGAACTTTTCACGCATGACTTAAAAAAAGTAAGTAAATAAATAAAAGAAAACCCAATGATATTAAACTAAGTGATCATTAACCTTTAGAAAGTTAATGAAAAATTAATAATATAAATAGGAATATTTCCCAATACCTTTGTTAATACTTTATCTTAAAACAGTACCTCATTTTGAAGCCCTCCATTCCATTGCATTCATCCATCCATTGAACTTGTTTATGGAAAAGTTCAAAAGTAAACTAGTGAAAAATTACAACCGACCACTGGTTTAACTTTACCTAAAAAGAAGTACCGCAATGTATAGTGTGCATGCATGGCTATAACTTGTCGCCAAATGGCAACACAAGTGAGAGCCACGTGGCAACTCTACTCTTTCTTGGAAGTTAACTAGCTTAACTAGCCACCATTCTCTAATCTTCTTTAAGTTGATAGTACATTGGCTGCTTTAGGTGGCTTTGAAGTTGAGTTTTTTAATTTTTTTTAATAAGTGATTGGGGATGAGTCTACTCATTGTTATAGACTTAGAAAAATGAATGAAATGGCCATACTCTTGTAGCTTTATGCATGAAAAGGAGTGATCATGGAAACTCCAAGAAGTCATTCACATGCCTCCCCACCACCTAGAACTTCAAAGCTCTCTTTCTCTTGCTCTACTAAAACAAGTGGCTGGCTAGGGTTTCAACTTTTCCCAAGAATTCTTATAAATAGTCTGACTTCAACTCATTGATCAACACTTGTCCGAGAATGTGCATTTTGGTTTTTAGTATGTTCAATATATACTACTTGATTAAATTTTCTTCTCCTTTTATTTTTTGTGTGAATCATGATTTTTGTTGTATAATTGATTAAAATGACTATACTAATCACCCGGCTATAATGAAAAAGAGATCAACACTCATGTTTTATAAAATATATATTACACAAGTTACAATTTTTATCAATATTATATATATAACCGGAAAAAAATACAAAACATAATAAAAAAAAGTTTCAAACAAAGGACAAAAAGTAAAAAAGAGAAATTCACCGCAAAGTCCACCATAGATGGAGATAGAAAACACTAACAATATGTCAAGCAAATAACAAAATAAAAAAAACACTAAAAAATTTAACCACCAAACAAACACAACAAAATAAAAAAAAAAAAAACATCTTTTATTTATTGACTGAATTCATGCAGTCTTGTTTCGGACAGAGCCATTCTCAAGGAGTCCCTCCCAACAATTAGGCGCGCAAGTTAGTTTTCACTAGAACCAGTAATCCAGACGTAACCGCCTTTGCTCTAACTGGCGTTCCTATCATGTCGCTTTTAATTTGTGGCGCCTCCGTAGTCCTTTCAAAGTTGTACACTATGTTGCCCCACTCGGGGTTATCTCATGTTTTGTGTGTTCTTTTCTTTTACTTCTGGTGATCCTTTCTTTTGTTCTATTGTTGTTTTTGTTTTTACTATATTTTTCTTTTGTAATGAATTAGTGGTTGAGTTAATTTTAAAACAATAATAATAATAATAATAATAATAATAAATTGTAAACATTAATCTCCTCTTAAGATGTTGGAGTCATTCTTAGTTTTCAAAAAAATAAAATTTGAATAAAAAAAGATTTGCCTCCCAACTACAACTATTGACCCATATCTCACAAACTGTATTTACGATAAGATAGTTGTTGGTATTTAATTTCTTTTTTTTTATTATTCAATGGCAGAGATTCAAATTTTTTCCTACTTTATCCCTAATTCTCATTAAAAAACAATATAATATCTAAACGTGAAATTATTTTCAAAGAGACTAATGAAAGACAGCCTGTTCGCTAAGAAAAAAAAAAAAAGAGTCCTGATCATTTCATGCATCCATATTGACATCACCATCAATATTGTCTTAGTTTCAGACCTCCAAATTCAAAAACAATGAATAAATCACTGTAAAAACTCATACACCGCCAAATTGCAACAGTCTCAATCATAGACATTGTGTTCTAGATTTCCAAGAAAGTACTGTATTGTTATAGTTTCCAAACTGTCTTTGATCATTTGCACTAAAAGCTACAACTATTTAATATATATTTTTTTAGTAGACGGCCAGGCTTATCATTTGAAAGTAAAATAAATAAATAAAAAAAATAAAACACTTGATATTAATTTAAAAAACAAAACCCATGAACATGCAACTCAAATGACAATCCTTCCCCTTGATCTTCTCTATTTAAACACCCCCATCACCATCCACTATCCATATCACATGATACTTTCACGCCAACAGTGCTTACAATTACTTCCTAATTTATTATCTCCTCTGATCTCTTGTGTCTCTTCTCTCCATCTCTTTCACTAGTTCATTATTAGTTCATATATATATATATATATAAATATTCATGGCTGATGTTTTCCGGCAATATTGCCACAATTCGCCAACCCGGCGTTGCATGTGGGTCAACGGTGCACTCATCATCGGAGCAGGTCCATCAGGCCTCGCCGTTGGAGCTTGTCTAAAAGACCGAGGAGTTCCTTTCATTCTCTTAGAACGCTCTGATTGCATTGCATCTTTATGGCAAAACAAAACTTATGATAGACTTAAACTTCACCTCCCTAAACAATTCTGCCAACTTCCCAAACTACCCTTCCCTGATCATTTCCCAGAATACCCTTCCAAAAAACAGTTCATCGATTACTTAGAGTCTTATGCCCAGCACTTTGATCTCAAACCTCGGTTCAATGAGACAGTGCATTGTGTTAGTTATGACAAGACATGCAACCTTTGGCGTGTGAAGACAGTAGTGATGAAAAATGGTGCTGAACTTGAGTACATTTGCCAGTGGTTGGTGGTGGCTACTGGAGAAAACTCAGAGAGTGTTATACCTGAGATTGAAGGTCTGGAAGAGTTTGGTTTGAGTAGAAGTGTTCGGCATTCTTGTGAGTATAAATCAGGTGAAGAGTTTAGTGGCAAGAAAGTGCTGGTTGTTGGGTGTGGAAACTCCGGCATGGAAATTTGCCTTGATCTTTGTCTTCATAATGCCTTTCCTACCATTGTTGTCCGTAATTCGGTTAGTGTTAGTATTTTATTCATCTTTCATGATACTTAATCATAGTAATTAAATTAATTATAAACCAGTTATTTATATTTATGAAGTTTTTATTATTATAGGTTCATGTGTTGCCAAGAGAGGTGATGGGGAAATCAACCTTTGAGATAGCAGTGATGTTGCTAAAATGGATGCCAGTGTGGGTGGTGGACAAGGTTTTACTAGTTGTAGCATGGTTGGTGCTTGGGAACATAAGCAAGTATGGGATTAGAAGGCCGTTGGTGGGTCCAATGGAGCTCAAAAATAGAGAAGGGAAGACGCCAGTGCTGGACACTGGGGCCTTGGAAAAGATCAAGAATGGTGACATAAAGGTAGTGCCTGGAATCAAGAGGTTTTTTGCTGGAAAAGTTGAGCTTGTTAATGGACAATCTATTGATATAGACTCTGTCATTCTTGCTACTGGTTACCGTAGCAATGTCCCTTCATGGTTTCAGGTATTAAATATATATTTATATATATATATATATATAGAGATAGACATAGGGATAAAATTTTAGGTTGTATATATGAAAGGTGGTTAATATATATATATATATATTTATAATTATTTTTTTTGGAAAATAGGAGAGTGAATTTTTTGCCAAAAATGGGTACCCAAAGAAGCCATTTCCAAATGGATGGAAAGGAGAGGCAGGACTGTATGCAGTGGGATTCACAAGAAGAGGGCTTTCAGGAGCAACAGTGGATGCTGTGAGGATAGCTGAAGACATTGCTAAGGTTTGGAGAGAGGAAACAAAGCAAGCTAAACAGTTTAGTGCTTGTCATAGGAGGTGCATTTCCCAGGTCTAGTTTGGGTGGGTGGGAGGGGTTTTTGTTTTTCTTTGTATGATAAAGTGTAAAAAATTAAGTAATAAAAGAAGCTTATAGAAAAGTAGCCCTCTCTCAATTTAGCTAAGTTTTGGAAGGGAAACTAGCTAGGTGTATAGGGGTTTTAGTTGCTGATGATGATGAGGCTGTTCTGTTTTCCTGTTTTTAAGTTGTTGTACTGATTCAGTAGCACTAGCACTGGTATCAAATCATTCTAATTTCAGTGTTTGCTTCAAGTTAATGATACAAACTTTTTCTTCTTGCAAAATTTTGTTTCTTATTTTAATTACGGAAAAACCATTAGCAATTTATCCCAAGTTAGTTATCTTAATTAACCATAAGAAGCAGGACACATGTCACATGACCTCTTCAGTACACACTCACCATCAATCCGACCAACAAAACAAGACACTATATATCTATATATATATATATATATATCAATCAGTGTACCCTCAACCCAGAGAATCAAGTTCAGAGAGATCCAAAGAGAATAAAGTCAGCAGAGGTTGCACTGTTTCTATGAGCTACAGACTTCAATGAGTTTGAGCCCATACCATCCTGCTTGAAACTCAACTGTAGGTTTATTATAGATCCTGAATAAATACAGCATATGCATGTATCCAGACAAGCCAACATACACCGGTGTGCGCGCGTGATGAGCCATTGATGCCCATTTCCATTGCCCTGTATCAATATCTTCCAACTTCAACCATTTTATGATTAGTTTCATACTCCCACTTAACATTCAAAACAGAGTCTTAAACATACATATATTCCAAGAAAAAGGACAAGGTCTCACAAGATATATATATATCTATAAATACATATGATGACGGGTAGGTTTAAATAAGCTAAAATGGAATTAACAGAAGCTAATAAAGGTGATTTTTATTTTTATTATTTTATTATTTTAATTTTATAACTAATACCTAGCTGAGACACTACACACTCTAATTACAACACTACAAAAGGAATTTGCAGAGACTAGAATTGCAATAGGCTGAGAATATGAAATGGAGAGCCATCATCAGTGATGCAAACAAGTCTGCCAAGAAGCAACCCTTGAGCTGAAGGAACCTCCACCATACTGGTGAGCATATTCAAGCATGAGTTCCCTGATTGAAGCATCCCACAGCTTTGCCATTTTACTAAGTGATATGGGCTGAGAAACCAACTGGAGAGATTTGTTAAACTTTGACATGGTCTTGGAAGACAGATCACCAGATTCCTTGCTGTACATTTTAAAGGCAGACAAAGAAAAAAAAACATTAGCAGGGGAATAGAAATAAGTCATGGGCATCAAATAAATATTTGTTTATCATGGTCAGAAACTCATTTGGAAGAGAAAATTTCAGGTTCTGACTAACCTCTGTTCATCAAGTAGTTTGTCCAGGGGTACAGGAGAACTTTTGGGGTAGTCAAGAGGAACAAGGAGTCTCAGAGACATGATTGGGGTCTGCATAAACATAAACAAAAAATTTAGCAGAGTTAATAGCATAAGGTAGGTATGAATTAAATAAAGTATCTTGTTGATGTGCAACTCACCATGCGTTGTGAAGCCAATTTTGAAATCAAATTTGGACTGATAGACACAGCAGTAAAAGCGAAAGAAACAACCATGCCCTCTACAGCCTGAGCAGCGATGCGAGCAACTTCCTCCTTACTTACACTGACCGCAATATCAATTAGTCTCTTATTTATCTCCTTTATCTCATTTTGTACAAGAGCAGTAACCTGTCATATATTGTAATTTCTTTAGATTTTGATGAACTGATGTAATCTTGCAGAAAATTAGAGGCAAAGCAACTAAAAAAAATACGGACATTGATACCTAATCCTGGGTCCTACTGTACCACTATAAACAAAATATACCAGTGCATGTAAAAAAAAAAAAACACTGTAAGAAAGTCAATCCGAAGTGACAAGCTAATTAAAAAAAGATAAGCTATGTAGTTAACCTACTATGCCTGCTAAAGTTTCATTCAGTCTTTTTGTGTTGCTACCAATCAGTAAATATCACTGTTAAGAGGGAGGAAAGGTACCTCTATGCAGTAGTTATTCTTTTCATTTGATAGATTAGCTGTCTATCCACTTAATTCAAAGAACACAAAAAAGGGAAGGGATAGGGGAAGCCATTACTTCAGAGAATTTCTTGACCCAGAAATCATTTTCAAAAAAATTACTTTGGACAATAATATGTAATAATCATTGTCAGGATTAAATTCTACTCTGTAATTTTCATTATCAGTTAAAGAACACTGTAAGAGTATCAGTTTATAAAATTGTACCAGATTGGCTTGGCATTCGCTAGTAGATGGTGCAGCAAACTCTAACTGTTGGCCACAGGTTAATGGTACATCAAGGAAGGGCACGCTGCTAGTGTCACGCCTGATTTTCTTTCTGCTACTCCATACTTCTGCCTCGTAATCTTGTGCTGACATAAAACTTTTTGTCCTCCCAACTAAATTTTCACCAACAGCGGATTTAGGACGATTCCCAGGCGCTGAACTTGACAGAATGCCCAAATCAAACACGGATGCAATATCTTTGATTGAGGAATCAAGCACCTCAGGTGCTGCTGATTGTACCTAGAGTTTTCAACAAAAATGTAGTTTAGCTCTTGCATGAGAAAACAGTGAAAATAAAACGACTTTGACAGTGAGTCATTCACACTAGCTATATTGATCTTACACACATGATAGCATGATTAAACTTTTGTTGAAAATCAGAGGAGATGAAGAGGATCAGGTGAAGAACAGAGATGAATAAAAAAACTCCAGCATCAACCGCTCAAAGAACAATTGTCCACCGCTCAAACTGAGCACTCACATTCCATATTCGTTCATATTCTCAGTATTCTGTTTATATACTTAAACATAAATAACCCCTTAACACTTTAACCCCAAAGTTTATCCACCTTATTCAAAAAAAAAAAAACACTTTAACCCCAAACTTAAACTGATACCTTGCCTCGAACTTAAGCCACATATTCAGATGATGCAATCCTGGCCATCCAAATTCCCTCTATACATCTAACTAAACTGAAATTTAAAGATAACTTTCAAAACACTCAAAACACAACCTACACTCAGACAGAAACACAACACCTGAAAAATAAAATGCATTCACCTGGTCAACTAACTTCCACTCTAAAGTTTTCAATCATGCTGACAACTTTTAGGCAACACCCCCACCAAGTTTAACAAAACTCTTCAACATTAAACCATGCCAAAAAGTAGCAGTCATGGGGCATTAGTTCCTTGTTAATTATACTAAAAATGTAAATCAGAGTGCTTGCCCCAGTAACCTAAACTCAACTAGAATCTATCTATTCTTCAGTAATGATAATTGTGCTCCAAAAATTTCTAAAATTGGACCTACTGTTAACTCACTGGACATCAACGTATACCTAAAAAGATTTAGGAGTTTGCGGGCATAAGCAATTAGACTATGTCAACTTTGTTCATCTTACTAAGCAGGCTTCTTAGATTAATTTATTAATGTTGCAAATCATTGTAATATTAAAGCTTGAGAGCAAACTCTAATTAACTAACCGCGTTGATTAAGAGCTCTGTTGAGCGCTTCCTTTTGCTTGACTTATCAGTTGTCTCCTTGACTTGATCACTATCTGAACCCACATATTCGACTGTCATGGATGAGTTTGACATGGCAGTTCCAGGAGCATGTATTTCAGGTTGTACTGATACACGAGTCATTTGTTGCTGCCCATTATGCCCTGCGTTTGATGGCGACAAAATTTCAGAAAGCTGTTGTTGCTCAGGCCCCAGTACTGACATTGATGGGATTGAAGGAGACTTCATGATCAAGAGTGAATCTACAGGTTGTGAAGATATTCTATCATCAAGAAGGGCTGGCAATAACTTTATCCAATCATTTCCAACAGAGGGCTGAGAAATCTTCAGAGATGAAGCTTGAAGCTTTTGAGGAGATGAAGCATGAGTTGAATCAACTCCTTGCAGCTGGAGAGCATCATTATGCTGGACCGTAGAGAACTGCTTTTGACAATTGCCTGAATCTTGTTTAGTCTTCAAAGCATTGCCTTCGGTAATTTGATGAAAAGGCCCCACATGGCATCCACGAAGGTTCATTGCTTGTTGTTGCCCGAGTTCTGAGAACATCTGCGGTTGGAGTTGTTGTTGTTGCCTGTTTGATTGCTGAGTTAGATGACTACGGTAATATGGTAATGATTGCTTCACTAGCTGACTCAGCATTAGTTGCCTCTGTTCTTCTTGTTTTTGGGGCTGCATTGGATAAGTAATTGGTGGGATGGCACTGGCACTTGCTTGAAATGGATTCACACAGCTCTGTGACTGTCTGTTGGTGTTGTTATTATAAATTCCGCAGGTGGAGTTTTGAATGGATCCTATACCAACTTGATGTGAGAAGCCAATTGGTTGGCAGTGCAATGAGTTCAGGGAACCCCCTTGAGCTGGATCCGAATGCAAACCAGATGCTTTTGGAATGCCTAATTGTGCTCCAGATGGAAGAAGAGTTGAAGCAGCAACTTCATCTGCTGATATAGACGAACCTCGCCAGTTCATTTGTCGCGCTTGGTTTGCATGATGGTCAATATTCTGCGCCATGGAAGCTCCACAGGGTGGATACTGTCTCGCCAATTCAACATTTCCACCTGGATGTCGGGATTCTTTCTGCCCCAGAGGAATTTTGTCGTTTTTGTCTGGCGGCAACTCCAGATAAGCTCTTATCTTCCGTTCCATTACAATTAGTCTTTCCATGAGCTGAGCCTGAATTTTCTCCTTATCTGTTCCCAGGTAGTATAATGCTTGCTTTACAAAATCTCTAGACTCTATCAGTCTTTTGCGCTCGTCAGGCTTCTTCTGATGAGATGGAAAGGCATCAAGCTGTGTCAGCAAAAAACATAATGTTAGTAGAAATGGATGGTAAAAGCAATTATAAGAACAATAACATATGCATGGTTGCTGCAATTTCGAAGTTCCAAGAGGTTGCCCACACACTTTCTATAACAAATTCAAAATGAATAGAATAAGAACCTTGTGAAGTTTGATAACTATCTTCCGGTAGTTTTCAAGAAGATCTTTATAGTAAATTTCCTTCATCTCCTTTATCTGTTATCAAAGAAAAGTGGAAATTGCATTAGTAGCTTAGAACTGGTGCTTGCAATGGATAATGTCACCAACAACCACTACTTTGGCCCGAAGGCAACAGGTGCCATAAGAAAAACGGCTCAAAGGCGAAACAACCGACACGCTAGAAAAAATAGACAAATGGAACAAACCCATAATTAATAAAAGTACAAATTACTTGGGTGTACTACTAAACATATATGCAAAAGTACATCAAAACTTCAACATGTTACTTTTTATTTTAAATATAGTTGATAAACTTGGAATACAAAAGCTGGATAGGCATTTCAGTGCTATAAATAATAATGAGAGATTTATCATATGAAGCATAAATTTCACATGTATGCATATTTATTGACAGAAAAAGGTCAGTAGCTTACCTTCTGATGAATCTCCTCTATTAAGTCAAGCGTATCATCTTGAGCTGTCAACAAGGTTGGTGCTACAAGCAAAAGTTTTCAAAGTTGAGTAAGGTTTCATCATAATTTTAAAATGCATTTGCAAAATTTGTCAAGAATAAGTAATTGGTATTTTTTCCATAAAAAATAACTGAATGAGTGAGATACAGGAAAGTCCATATAGAACCTGCTCATAGCAGTAAGAAGTTCATTAAACTAAAACTAGCAAGTAATGCATAATCAGCATGCAGAGAATGTCAGCACAACACGGAATACGCTAAATTTCATGGAAAAACATTAAACAAAATTACTTACAAGTGGATGAACCGCCAAGCAACTGCACGTGTTTCCTCTTCTGTTCAACTGCATCGGGAAAGGGAGGCAATGAACCAGTAGATTGAAATCTTTCTTGATGCGTTTGTGGCTGAGGTGGTTGTTGAGCTTTAGTTGGTGGTTGTGCTAACTGATGTCGTGCTTGATGACCTTGTGATTGCAACAATACCAGTGCAGGCCTCTGTGATTCTTCCTGCTGACGTGCAGTCTCGGGTTGTGCAAGAAGGGCTAGGTTTTGATGTTCTTGTATGTTTGAGACGCCAGGCAAGGTTCCAAGTAGCTGCTGCTGCTGCTGCTGCTGATGATGCAATATGGGGATGTTGTCTTGTGGGCCTAATAGATCTGAAGAAATATCCTGTTGCTGGAATGACAACGTTTGATGTTGCAAGTCTGGAAGATTACTTTGTTGCAGTGTGGCCATCTGAATCAGTTGCACCTTAGGCATATTTGGTTGCTTATTATTGCATGGATGTGGTTGTGGCGCTACGGCTGGCTGCTGGAAGGTTGAAGTTGGTTTGTGCTGAAATGGAGCTATTGGCGGAAGCTGATGGTGTACAGATATTCCAGTTGGTTGAACTGGATTCCGATGATCCAGCTGAATATTGAACTTGCCAGGGTGGATAGTCTGGAGACAAAACCACTCTTGCACCTGTGCCTCCTGATATTGTTGTTGGGTTTGTTGTTGCACATGTGATTGCAAGTTTGAAGGCTGCTGATCATTTTGCTTTAATGTTTGCTGCTGGATTTGATATGGGTAATAGCCTTGACATAAAGATTGCTTCTGGTGATGGGAAATGTCCATGGACTGTAATTGTCTTCCCTGCCTTTGCCTTTGCTCAAACAAATTCTTCGAGTTTGAAGAGCTCTCAGTATTGAAAGGCAAACCAGCTGCACCTTGGACCTCGATTGGTGAAGTGCTATTTTGAAGTTCCTGAGGTAAAACTGATTGTTGGGAAGGAGATTGACTGGTGGCTTGTTCTTGATTACCGATCTGGGGTTGGAGGCATGGTGAAGCTGCAGGATGAACCCCAGGAGCAGTGTCAGTTTTAATAAAGGAACATGCTTTATTGTGACAAAAACAATAAACCCATATAAGAATGCTGTATATATATATATATATATATTAGGGTATACACCAAGCAAACGATTAGAGATTCACGTGCAAAATTGATCATGGAACTTCTATGTTCAAAAAAGACTCAAGCAATAAATAAAAAAGAATATGTAATATTTTCTGAAAGAAATATGCTCATGCATGGATATGATGATATTTCTTTTAAATATTAATACCAGTATCATAAGAAAGATGACTCCCACGGGAGAAATTTGACTTGGGAGGATCCACTAGGATATTGTCTTCCTTATGCCGTTTAAATGAGAGCAACATTAGGTAAATATTTCGCAGATAATCATCCTGAAAATACAAAGATACATAAATATTACGTTAGCTTGGATTTATATTATTGCACATGCAATTAAGAAATAAATCCTGTATTTCTACAATTGTATATGAAAACGTTTACAACTAAAAGATAATTGTGAAAGAAATCATCATATTGCATGAAAACCTCATATCAAAAATCAAATCATTCACAAAATTTAAATACTGTGAAGGTGATTCAGTTCTTTACATCTAAAAAGAATTTCTATATCTATACATAGGAATAGAGCCTTTAAACCAACCCAAATAAATCCATTTGAAAATAATAAAACTCTAAAATACAAGTCAAACGGAGGCTGTCTTCCGCCTCCCTAGCTACTTCTCTCCCTGTTCTTTATTTTCCTGTTGTTTTTAGTTTCTCTCCTCATTTCTGGTGAGATTTTTTTTTGTGTTTATTGCTTCTTTTTATTTAATAAAACTGTGATTTATCCACATTTATTTCAAAAACAAAAAAACGAAAGACTAAAAATATATTTTACACATTTTTATGTTGGGATAAAAAATTAATCCGGCATCTCACTGTTATTAAGAAAATAAAATAAAATAAAAAACAAGAAAGTGAAGGCCAAATACTGGAAGTCTAATAATTTTGACCTCCCTGTTCAGAAGACGTGATATTTTTAATTGGGTGAGTATGGACACTATTATATAGTCAAGAAATCATTTAAACAAAGAAAATAAAATTCGATTTAAAAAGATTATCAATGCATCTCCTTTCATTTACTTATTTAACACTTCTGTTTTCATTCAACCGAACACAAGCAAATAATATTCCTCCAATCTTTTCCTCTATGTACCCTCCCCAAATTAAAGATGATAATAAAATGACATTAAGTTCATAAGTGTGAGATGAATTATAGGGAATCAACTGGCTCTAGTCATATAGAAAGTTATAGAGAAAATCATCCAATATCTAGCTTTATGTCCATTGGAGTAATCAAATAATATAAGTTACATAACTAATTATATCAGAAAGTTTTCACTAGACCAAACTAAAACTAAAAAGTATAAAAATAAGAATGGTGGCCTGGCAAGCTGAAAACAGAAGAATCGTTATAATACCTTACTGGTTGCTTGATGGTAAGCCTTTGCCTCAAAATATTCTGCTCCCATACGAATTTGCTGCTTATCAACATTAGGTTTCCCGCTACAGATCTCCATTAAGCTGTCCATGCTGTGCAGGAGAAAGAACATATATATGATCAGAGTTCTAAAAGCATTATGAAAAATCCATATAAATAGTTATATATATACAGCCTAAATAATCCAAAAGCTAAAAATAATTAACAATGTTCTACTTCCAATGGGCACTACTGCCAGGAAGTGTATCATATGCATTAAAAGTGCACATGATAAGAAACTATTACTCATTATCAACACAACACTGTTCCATCATAGCTAAAAATTATGGCTTTAATGAAAACCCATGGAAAATAAATAACAATAAGCTTTGGAAATCATGGGGATTTTGCACCCTAATGAGGGCTCATCATCTTCAAATTGAAACTAATATCTACATGATAATAAACCCTTCCCAATTATCAAAGTTAATTAGGTAAATCCCCTTAATTTCTCCAAAGCATGAAGTTAAATGAAAATCCATCAGCAAAACATGCTAGCAAGAAGAGAAGAACAAGTTTCAAAATCAAGGAGTCTTGCACACAAAGAAAATTTAGCTTCAAAAACAAGATAAAAAATTCTCGATCTGTAAAAATAAGTTCAAAATTACGGAAAACAATACTCGATCGCAATGAAAACCGAGAATCAAACCCCTTTGAAATATTGCAATCGTGACAAGGCATCAACAATCAATTTCAAACACGGTTATATATCTCAAACTCCAAAAACATCAAGGAACCAAATATTATCGAAAATGTAGTTCAAGAGCGGATCAAGAAACCGAAATCACAAAGAACACGGATTCCTAAAATCAATCGAACAAGAGAAGGGCATCGATGATGAAGAGAAGAGAGAGGCGATCATTACATCTTGCGGATCGCTCCTTCACGAAGGTCGGGCTGCAAACCAACATGCCAATCAGGGAAAACGCTGTGATTCCGATTGATTTCACCGGAATCCTCCATCGGAGAGAGATCAAAACGCAGTGAAACTCTCAGAGAAATATCGTCAGGAGATAAGAGACCGAGTGAAGCGAGGGACGAGTGTTTGGGGACGAGACCCGCCTTTTATAGATGCCGTTTCGGGTCGGATCTCGGATGAGAGAACGGATGGACTGATTTAAGTACAACTAAATCTTGACCGTTGGATTATATGAATTAACGGCTGATATTGATAATCGGACAGCTGGAAAGCGGGTTTGGATATTCTCGTGTATAATAAAGCGCTTTAGTACCAGAATTTGGAAAGTGGCGGGACACGTGGCGCTTGATTGGGAGGGAAGGGCTGTCCGGGAGCAATCCTCTGGGGACCATGGTGGACGTATATGAGTACTTGCGTGTCACGCTTTCCTTTCAGTCTTTTTTTTTTAAAAATAATAATTAATGTAAAATAAGAAAATTATTTTTATTATTTTATATAATGGATAATGCCTTTTCTATTTAAAAAATAATAATTGGGAATTATTATTATTAGAGATATTATATCATTGGAAAACCTACTTGCAAATTAAGGTGAAATTATAAATTTAAAGAAGAATTTTTATTAAAAAAATTTAAAATAAAAATAAAAAAATTCTTGATGGCGTTTGATTTTTTTTTCGGTTGGTCGTGCATGTCTGATAGATGTTACGATTGTCGTTTTATAGGTTGTTTTTTATTTTATTTTGTATTTTGTCGGATTATTGTTTGTTTTACGTAGGGAAGTTTTATTTTTTATATGTTTTTTAACTGTCTAATAAATTTTTAAATAAAATAATTACTTTATTTTTGTATGTAATTAGGAAGTTTTTTTATAAAAACAAAATTTTAAAGTACATTGCAAATTGTTTTTTCTTGTTAAAAATGAATTTGAAACTTTGGTCTTTTTTATTTCGAAGATAATGAGTTTAAATTTTATTTTTTTTCAAAATTTAAAGTATTTTAATTTTGTTTAAGATTGAAATAGTATTAAATAATATTTAATTATTATTTTATAACTGCTTAATGGAATTATTTTTAAGTTGGTTAAGATCTTGTTCAATACTTATATTATAAATAATAATTCTTTTATAATTCTAAAATAAAGTTATTTAAATTAATTAAAACTATTGAAAAACTCCAAGGATGGGATTTGACCTTTTTTATATGCATTTTGTTGATTTGTGCTTAGGGATTCTTTTTATTTTTAATTATTTTTAAAATTTTAAAATAAAAATTTATTTTACTTATATACAAAGAGATTTTTAAACTATTTTAAATATTTTAAAATATTTTTTTATTTTGTAAGAATACTGATCACTATTAATGATCTATCTCAATCCCTTTGCTTCTTTCTTATCTTGCTGCTTGTTGTTTTTTCTAGTTACTTTTCTAGTTGGATTATTTTATTAATAATATTGTGATTTATTCACTTTCATTTTAAAAAAAAAAAACTATATCATTTTGTTTCTAAGAAGATAATTTTTATCCCCAAGCAGCTCAGACATACTTGTGACTCCAAACGGATGCCTTCACAAACCCAGCTGTTTTCTTTCGTTTTCTCTTCTTAGCCCTCTGTTTGTTTTCCTGGTTTTGTACCTAGCGCATCACTGCTGGTGAGATCTTAGATGTTCTGTTTTTCTTGTTTTGGTGCTTGTTTTCTTCTGTGTGTTAGTCTCCTCTTATACCTCTCGTTTCTAATAAAGTAGTGGTTTATCCACTTTTATCAAATATATATATATATATATATTCATAAAAATTCCAAAAAATACTTTATCAAAAAAAAATTCCAAAATATATTATAAATTATTTTATTAAATTATTAAATTTATATTTTATTTTTATTTTTCTATAATTTTGAAGAATTGGTTCATGTAAACGAAATATTATTTCTACTAACCGTATAAATTATTTCTTAATTTAGATGATAGTAAATTTGAATTTAAATACTTATATGAATAATTCTATATAATTCTGACATAAAGATTTTAAAATTAACTAGAATTATATATAAAAAAATTATATCTACCCTGTAAAAATCAAAGGTGTTTGTTTAATTTGTCTGGATTTTAATTAGAAGAATGACATAACATTTTGCTAATAATTTTTTAAAACATTACCATTTGAAGTACTGGTTTTGTCTTCCACTTTTTATTATATTTTTTTTTAAGCAATCAAAATATCATAAATAATCAATACTTTGAATAAAACACAGGAGAAAAAAAAACAGAAATAAATGAGGACAAGAAACTGAAAGAAGGGAAACATCATCCAGACACTGAGTGATGCATTCTGAGGTCCCTGACAGAGTTGTTTTGCTGACTCTTTATATATAATTGCACAAACCTTCTTGACTTTGTTGGAGATAATGTATATTTAACTAGGAGTGGTATCACATCTTTCCACCTTTCCAGCTCAACACAATTAGTTTACTATTGATTCATGTCAATTAACTGTTTTGAATGTAATACAAAAGGGACCAATGTATCATGTATATTCTCAATAATAAGAAAAAGGCTTTTCTCTCAAGAGTTGATCTGTAGCTCAATTACCTGATGATTTAGTTTTCTTTGTAGCCTGAATTTAGTGGAAGATCAGCAGCATAAAAGTTCAACATGGTATCAGAGCGGTTGATCCGGTGAATTTCTTGTTTTCTTCCATTATTTACAATGCCTTTATTCCTTTTGTTTCATCTTTGGAGGTTCTTTTAGTGCAAGAATGAAAGCTTCTTTAGATCCCTCAGATGCTCTATATCTTCATCCCTCTGACAATCCTGGACTAGTCCTGGTTTCTAAGGTTTTCGATGGGAGTGGTTATGGATCTTGGAGGCGTGCCATGGTAATCGCTCTCTCTGCAAAAAATAAGTTAGGATTTGTGAATGGAGAATGTGAAATACCCGATTCTAACTCTTCAGACTTGCAGAATTGGGAGAGATGTAATAACATGGTCATTTCTTGGTTATTGAATAGCTTGGTGAAGGAGTTAGCTGAAAGTGTAGTATATGCTACAACAGCTAGTGAGATCTGGGATGATCTAGAGGAAAGGTTTGGTCAATCAAATGGACCACAAATGTTTCAAATTCAGAAAGAGTTAAGTCAGGCTGTGCAAGGAACCAGTAGTATAACTGCATATTATACTAGAATTAAAAAGCTTTGGAGCTTTGGGATGAGATCAAAGCTTTGAGCAACTTACCAAAATGTTCTTGTGGAGCTATTCAGGAAATTCAAAAATCTGAAGAAAATCAGAAATTGTTGCAATTACTCATGGGCTTGAATGAAAATTATACAATTGTGAGAGGAAACATCTTGATGATGAAGCCTCTTCCTTCAGTCAAAGAAGCTTATTCACTGTTGATTCAAGAGGAGAAACAGAGGGAAGTGTGTGCAGCTATGCAATGTGTGCCTGATGCTATTTCAATGAATGTTGGATCTTCCAACAACATATCTAAGCACTTTCAGAAAATAACAAATCAGATGGAAGAAGAATTAATTTGTTCTGTGACTACTGTAAAAGACCAGGACATGTCAAAGAAAGGTGCTTCAAATTACATGGCTATCCTAATAATTCTAAGGGTTTCAAGGATAGGAAAATAGCAGCACAAGTTCAAGGAGGGAACTTGGACTCATCTAATGCATTCAGTGGAAATTCTCAAGCTCATGTACCAGAACTAACAGCTGCTCAATATAACAAACTGATGCAACTCCTCAATGAGGCACCAAGGTCTTCTGATAATGCTGCAAATGATGGAGTTGGCTCTACAATTTCTACAAATTTTACATCTTCAGCCAACTTAGCAGGTATTTCTTCTAAACTTTCTTATAGTGACAACAGTTCTTATGTTTGTAGTAGTAGATGCAAGCAATTGTCAATCCTAAATTCCTGGATTATTGACACTGGAGCTAGTGACCACATGTGCCATGATGCCAAGCTCTTTTCAACTCTCACTCCACTAAATAAGCCCAATCTAATCACCTTACCCACTGGCCATGAAATTGTTGTTACCCATACTGGAAACATAAAATTAGCAGACAATCTTTCCATCCATGATGTTTTTCTAGTACCTACTTTTCAATACAATCTCTTGTCTGTTAGTAAACTTAATCAACAATTAAATTGTAAAATCACTTTTACAAATGATTTTTGTATCCTTCAGGCCCCTTCAATGAAGAGGCCACTGGTTCTTGGTGAGGCTTGCAAAGGGCTTTATTTGCTGCATTTACATGAGAAAAGAGCTGCATTGCGTATTCCTGCTACTGCTGCAAACCTTTCTTCAGTTGCTGCTGCACAATTCTGCAAATTATACAGTTCTATTTCCACCACTACTTGTTTTCAGTCTTCTTCTTGTCTTGTTCCAAATAATTCTGTTACTTTTCCTGCTACTGCAAACTTTTCTTCAGCTGTACTTTGGCATCGTCGATTAGGACACTTACCTTTGGACAAAATAAAAATGTTATCATTGTTAAACTCTATTGAGAAATTTTCTTTTCCATGTGATGTGTGCCCGCAAGCCAGACAACACAGGCTTCCATTTCCCCACAGTTGTATTCATACTTGCTCCATTTTTGAACTCATTCACATTGATATTTGGGGACCCTATCACACAACCACTCAAGAAGGGTACAGATATTTTCTTACCATTGTTGATGACTTTAGTAGAGCTACTTGGACATACTTGCTAAGCACCAAAAGCAATGCTTTCACTGCTTTGAAATCCTTTATCCAAATGATCGAAACTCAGTTTCAAACCACAGTCAAACAAATTAGATCAGATAATGCCTTTGAATTGGGAACTAGTCATGAAACAAAATCATTTCTTATAGAGAAAGGCATTGTACACCAAACTAGTTGTGTCTATACTCCACAACAAAATGGAGTAGTAGAGAGGAAACACAAACACTTGCTTGAGACCTCAAGGGCTATTCTTTTCCAATCCAAACTTCCTTTGAACTTTTGGGGAGAGTGTGTTCTTACTGCAACTTACTTGATAAACAGGTTTCCTTCCAAGTTGTTGGGCAATAAGACTCCTTTTGAAATTCTCTATGGCATTCCACCATCATATTCTCATCTCAAAACTTTTGGTTGCTTATGCTATATGTCCATAGTAGGAAAAAACAAAGATAAACTAGAACCTAGAGCCAAAGCTTGTGTGTTTTTGGGATACCCCTTTGGTAAAAAGGCTTATAAGGTTCTAACCTTAGACACTCATCAAATTTATACTTCAAGGGATGTTGTTTTCCATGAGACCATATTTCCATTCCACAAAATTCCTGATACTAATTCAGCAGTTTTACCCATTCCCATATTAGAGTCTTGCTATCATTTTTCACAAGATGATCCACTGGTTTTTGATCCTAATGCAAATACTAATATTCCTTCTTCAAATATATCTTCTTATCCTCATTGTTCAACACCTCTTAGAAAATCCAACAGGGCTCGCAATGCTCCTTCTTATCTCAAAGATTATGTATGCAGTAACGCCAGCAAGAATACTGAAATCAGTGACACTTCAAAGAATTTTGTTTCTTGCTCTACCAATTGTTCACATACCATTACCAACTCCATTTCACCTTCCAAACATATGTGTTTCTCAGCCCTTTCAAATTCAAACCAAATCTTGCTTGCATCACTATCTACTTTAAAAGAACCTTGTACCCATGAGGAAGCAATCATGGAACCTGCTTGGCAAGATGCAATGCAAAAGGAATTTAATGTTCTTGAAAGAAATAATACATGGGAGTTAGTAAAATTGCGTCAAGGGAAGAAACCTATCACTTGCAAGTGGGTTTATAAAATCAAGTATAAGGCAGATGGAACAATTGAAAGATGCAAAGCAAGACTTGTAGTTAGAGGTTTTTCTCAAAAACAAGGAGTGGATTATACTGAAACATTCTCACCTGTTGTGAAAATGACCACCATTAGAAGCATCATAGCAATAGCTGTTAAGAAGGGTTGGAATATGCATCAATTGGATGTCAACAATGCTTTCTTGCATGGAAATTTGTATGAAGAGATTTATATGAAGCCACCGCCAGGATTGAAGGTGATAGAATCTAATATAGTCTGTAAACTGAAAAAAATCTCTTTATGGCTTGAAACAAGCTTCACGGCAATGGCACTTTAAGCTTTCAGAAGCTTTACAGAATAAAGGTTATCTGAATTCGAAAAATGACTATTCATTGTTTTACAAAAGAATCAATGACTCAGTAACCTTTGTTGCAGTTTATGTTGATGATATCTTATTAACTGGGAATGATGAATTTGAAATGACTTCATTAAAAGAATACCTTGATCAGCAATTCAGGATCAAAGACTTGGGGCAATTACATTACTTCCTCGGCATAGAAGTGATTAAAGAAGCAGGAAACATCATTTTGACTCAAAGAAAGTTCACTTTGGATTTGTTGGAAGAATTTAATTGTCAATCACTTACTCCTGTGACATGTCCTCTTATTGTCGGTCAGAAACTC
Organism: Dioscorea cayenensis subsp. rotundata; assembly: GCF_009730915.1. Lineage (NCBI taxonomy): Eukaryota > Viridiplantae > Streptophyta > Magnoliopsida > Dioscoreales > Dioscoreaceae > Dioscorea > Dioscorea cayenensis. The sequence continues at coordinate 22,481,013 of NC_052481.1, forward strand.
ATGCCAAATTCAGGAAAACCATTGTCAGATCCTGCACTTTATAGAAGACTTATAGGTAAACTGAATTACCTAACAAACACAAGGCCTGATCTAGCATTTACAGTGCAACACCTCAGTCAATTCATGTCATCTCCTACTAATGAACACATGGAAGCTGCAGTCCACGTACTAAGGTATCTTAAATCTAATCCTAATCAAGGCCTTCTAATGAGTTCAGATGCAAGCTTCAAACTTCAACCATTTTGTGATGCTGACTGGGCCACATGTCCTACAACTAGACAATCTATAAGTGGATTTTTTATCATGTTGGGCAATTCTCCTCTTTCTTGGAAGTCAAAAAAACAGCATACAGTGGCTTTATCCTCTGCTGAAGCCGAATACAGGTCGATGCGAAGAGTTTGCTCAGAACTAGCCTGGCTAACTCGGTTATTGAATGAATTGACTGTTCCTTCAGTTATTCCTGTACCTTTGAAGAGTGATAGCCAAGCTGCCATTTACATTGCCAAAAATCCTGTGTTTCACGAACGAACGAAACATATCGAATTAGATTGTCACTATGTTCGTGAGCAATTGCAGGCTGGTCAAATTCTTCTCCAATTTGTTCCTACTCAACTTCAATTAGCAGATATCTTCACTAAAGTTTTGTTAAGATCCAAACACCATAGTATTCTCTCCAAGTTGGGGGTTTCAACACCTCCAACTTGAGGGGGGGTGTTGGAGATAATGTATATTTAACTAGGAGTGGTATCACATCTTTCCACCTTTCCAGCTCAACACAATTAGTTTACTATTGATTCATGTCAATTAACTGTTTTGAATGTAATACAAAAGGGACCAATGTATCATGTATATTCTCAATAATAAGAAAAAGGCTTTTCTCTCAAGAGTTGATCTGTAGCTCAATTACCTGATGATTTAGTTTTCTTTGTAGCCTGAATTTAGTGGAAGATCAGCAGCATAAAAGTTCAACAGACTTTTCTTCAAATACAAAAATAATATATAGTCCCTCTTATAAACTAAGGTTATAATATGAATATGTTTTATTTACTCAAAATATTTATATTTATATTTATATTTTATTTATTTATTACTTTTTTTTATTTAACCACTTATATAACTTAATCTCCTATATAGTCCCTGTTATAAACTCTGATATTTACTTAACCTCCTATATAACTACATGTAACTTTGTTTTTCTTTTTAATAAAATATATAACACAGTGAGATACAATTAGATTGCAGGTGTTACCTATGAATGACATTTTGTAGATAAACCTTTAATCTCTCGTGTATGTATAAATGTGTATATATATGTGTGTATAAAGGTGTTATGGCACTTTTCATATTTTTATTATTTTTATACCAAAATTAGGTGAGTCATTTGTTAGAACTTATTAGATGGGTAAAGAAGGGTTGGGGGTTTTTGGGGTTATAGGAGGTATAATACTTCTAAGGTCAAACAGATATTTAGATGTACTTTCAAATATGCATATATTTTATATTTATATTTAATTAAAAAATATCAAATAGACAAGATTGTCCGAAAAGCACCAATACACAACAAACGAACACTTAATATTTTTTTAAAAAAATTATTATTATTCTTCAATTATGGAGTCAAGCACATTACGACTGCAACCAGTTCTATACACTAACAAAACCCATAATAACTTGGATCCATCTGCTTCTTTTTCTCAATGTTTTGCCATCAAATTAATTTTTTGTAAATATATAATACAAAACTAGTAGATAAGAATTGTTTGTTTTTTATGTTTCTCCTCTTTTGAGTTTATCATGTAATTTTTTTTTATTTTCAATAAATTTATGATTTATTCACTTTACTCTAAAATAAAATTAATAAAAATAAAATAATAATAATAATAATAATAATTATTATTATTATTATAATAGTGGGCTTTCAGGAGCAACAGTGGATGCTGTGAGGATAGCTGAAGGCATTGCTAAGGTTTGGAGAGGGGAAACAAAGCAAGCTAAGCAGTTCAGTGCTTGTCAGTTGTCATAGGAGGTGCATTTCCCAGGTCTAATTCCTCATTATGGTCTTATTTGAATTGCCTTTTGAAAAGCCCAAAAATACTTTTTTATAAGTTAAGCACTTCTGGGTTCTAAAAATATTGTTTGTATTGGACTTTCGAAAGCAGAATCGTAAAAAGCGAAAGCTTTATTTTTTTACGACTTTTTACTTCTACATAAAAGTTAATCCAAACAGAAAATACAAAAATGTTTAATTTACTCTAAAAAAACACTTTTTTTCGTAAACAACTTCTACTAAAACTAAAAACACTTTTTTTGATAAATCAATCCAAACCAGACTTATATATCTATATATATATATATATATATACACACAAATATCAATCAGTGTGCCTTCAACCCAGAGAATCAAGTTCAGAGAAATCTAAAGAGAATAAAGTCAGCAGTGGTTAGACTGTTTCTATGAGCTACAAACTTCAATGAGTTTGAGCCCATACCATCCTGCTTGTAACTCAACTGTAGATTTATTATAGATCCAGAATTAATACAGCATATGCATGTATCCACACAAGGCAACATACACTGGTGTGCGCGCGTGATGAGCCATTGATGCCCATTTCCATTGCTCTGTATCAATATCTTCCAATTTCAACCATTTCCAATGCCCATTTCAAGGTCTCACAAGACATATATATATATATATATACATATGATGACGGGTAGGTTTACATAAGCTAAATTGGAATTAAAATAAGCTAAAGGTGGTTTTTTTTAATTATTTTTTTAACAAATATCTAGCTGAGACATTACAAACTCTAATTACAACACTACAAGAGGGGTTTGTATAGAGTAGAATTGTATGAAATTGAGAGCCAAGACTAATGCACACAAGTCTGCCAACAAGCAACCCTTGAACTGAAGGTACCTCCACCATACTGGTGAGCATATTCAAGCATAATTTCCCTGATTGAAGCATCCCACAGCTTTGCCATTGTACCAAGTGATATGGGCTGAGAAACCAACTGGAGAGATTTGTTGAACTTTGACATGGCCTTGGAAGGCAGATCACCAGATTCCATGCTGTACATTTTAAAGACAGACAAAGAAAAAACCATTAGATGGGGAATGGACAGAAGTCATGGGCGGACATCAAATAAATATTTGTTTATCATGGTCACAAACTCATGTAGAAGAGAAAATTAATTTCAGGTTCTGACTTACCTCTGTTCATCCGGTAGTTTGTCCAGGAGTACAGGAGAACTTTTGGGGTAGTCAAGAGGAACAAGGAGTCTCAGAGACATGATTGGAGTCTGCATATATAAACATAAACAAAAAATTAAGCAGAGTTAATGGCATAAGGTAGGTATGAATTAAATAAAGTATCTTGTTGATGTGCAACACACCATGCGTTGTAAATCCAATTTTGAAATCAAATTTGGACTGATAGACACAGCAATAAAAGCGAAAGAAACAATCATGCCCTCTACAGCCTGAGCAGCGCTGCGATCAACTTCCTCCTCATTTACACTGACCACGGTATCAATTAGTCGCATATTTATCTCCTTTATCTCGTTTTGTACAAGAGAAGTAACCTGCCATATATTGTAATTTCTTTAGATTTTGACGAACTGATGAAATCTTGCAGAAAAGTTAGAGACGAAGCAACTAAAACAAACGTGGACATTACTACCTAATCCTAGGTCCTACTGTACCATTATAAACAAAATATAGCAGTGCATGTAAGAAAAACACTGTAAGAAAGTCAATCTGAAGTAACAAGTAAATTCAAAAAAGATAAGCTATGTAGGTAACCTACTATATATGCCAGCTAAAGTTTCCTTCAGTCTTTTTGTGCTTCTACCCATAAGCAAATATCACTTTTAAGAGGGAGGGACCTCTATGCAGTAGTTATTCAGAGAATTTCTTGACCCAGAAATCGTTTTCAAAAAACATTAATGATATGTAATAATCAAAGTCATGATTAATTTCTACACTGTAGTTGTCATTTTGCACAAGATTATCAGCCAGTTAAAGTACACTGCAAGAGTATTAGTTTATGAAATTATACCAGATTGGCTTGGCATTGGCCAGTAGATGGTGCAGCAAACTCTACCTCATGCCCACAGGTTAATGGTACATGCATGTTGCTAGTGTCAAGCCTGATTTTCTTTCTGCTACTTCGCGCTGAACTTGACAGAATATCCAAATCAACCACGGATGCAATATCTTTGGTTGAGGAGTCAAGCACTTCAGGTGTTCCTGATTGTACCTAGAGTTTTCAGCCAAAATGTAGTTTAGCTCTTGCATGAGAAAACAGTAAAATCAAAACAATTTGACAGTGAGTCATTCACACTAGCCATATTGATCTTACACACATGATATTAATTAAAGCTTAGATTACTTCATTAATGTTGCAAATCATCATAATATTAAAGCTTGAGCAAATTCTAATTAACTAACCGCATTGATTATGAGCTCTATTGGACGCTTCCCTTTGCATGACTTCTCAGTTGTCTCCTTGACTTGATCACTATCTGAACCAGCATCTTTGACTGTCATGGATGAGGCTGACATGGCAGATGTTCCAGGAGCATGTACTTCAGGATGTACTGACGCACGAGTCATTTGTTGCTGCCCATTATCCCCTGCGTCTGATGGCGAAAGCATTTCAGAAAGTTGTTGTTGCTCACGGCCCTGTACTGACACTGATGGAATTGAAGGAGACTTCATTTGTCGCCCTTGGTTTGCGTGATTGTCAATATTCCGCAACATGGAAGCTCCACAGGGTGGATGCTGTCTAGCCAATTCAACATTTCCACCTGGATGTCGGGATTCTTTCTGCCCCAGAGTCTGTAAAGGAGTTTCGCTTTTGTGCGGCTGCAACTCCAGATAAGCTCTTATCTTCCGTTCCATTACAATTAGTCTTCCCATGAGCTGAGCCTGAATTTTCTCCTTACCTATACCCAGGTAGGATAATGCTTGCTGCACAAAATCTCTACACTCTATCAGTCTTCTGCGCTCGTCAGGCTGCTTTTGATGAGATGGGAGAGCATCAAGCTGTGCCAGCATATATAGATCAAAATGTTAGTAGAAATGGATGGTAAAAGCAATTATAAGAACAACAGCATATGCATGGCTGCTGCAATTTCGAAGTTCCAAGAGGTTGCCTAAACGCTTTCTATAACAAATTCAAAATGAATAGAATGAGGACCTGGTTCAGTTTGATAACTATCTTCCGGAGGTTTTCAAGAAGATCTCTATAGTAAATTCCCTTCATCTTCTTTATCTGTTATCAGAGAAAAGTGGAAATTGCATTAGTTGCTTAGAACTGGTGCTTACAATGGATAATATCACCAACAACCACACCTTTGGCCCGAAGGCAACATGTGCCATTAGAAAAACGGCTCAAAGGCTAAACAACCGACATGTTAGAAAAAGTAGACAAATGGAAGAAACCCATAATTAATAAAAGTACAAATTACATGGGTGTACTACTAAAAGTACATCAAAGCTTCAACACGTAACTTTTTATTTTAAATATAGAGGATAAATTTGAAATACAAAGCCTGGATAGGCATTTCAGTGCTATGAATAATAACGAGAGATTTATCATATGAAGCATATATTTCACATATATGCATAATTATTGACAGAAAAAGGTCAGTGGCCTACCTTCTGATGAATCTCCTCTATCAAGTCAAACGCATCATCTTGAACTGTCAACAAGGTCGCTGCTACAAGCAAAAGTTTTCAAGGTTGAGTAAGTTTACATCATAATTTTAAAATACATCAGCAGAATTTGTCAAGAATAAGCTATTATTATTTTTTTCCATAATAAATAACTGAATGAGTAAGATACAGGAAAGTCCATATAGAACCTGTTCATAGCCGCAAGAAGTTCATTAAACTAAAACTAGCAGGTAATGCATAATCAGCGTGCAGAAAATGTGTGCACAGCATGGAATAGGCTAAATTTCATGAAAAAACATTAAACAAAATTACTTACAAGTTGATGAACCCCCAAGCAAGCATGTGTGTTTCCTCTTCTGTTCGACTGCACCGGCAAAGGGAGGCAAAGCCTCAGGAGATTGAAATCTTTGTTGATGCATTTGTGGCTGAGGTGGTTGCTGAGCTTTAGTTGGTGGTTGTGCTGACTGATATAAGCATGCTGCAAATTTATCGTAGAACTTGTATTTTCAGAAAAAGACTCAAGTAATAAATCAAAAAGATGCAATAAATTTCTAAAAGAAATATGCTCATGCATGGATAAAATGATTTATTTTTAATATTAATACCAGCATCATAGGAAAGATGACTCCGACTAGAGAAATTTGACTTCAGAGGATCCACTGGGATATTGTCTTTCTTATGTCGTTTACATGAGAGCAATATTAGGTAAATCTTCCGCGAGTAATCATCCTGAAAATACAAAAATACATAAAAATTACTTTAGCTTTGATTTATGTTGTTGCACATGCAATTAAGAAAGAGATCCTGTATTTCTACAATTGTATATGAAAACGTTTACAACTAAAAGATAATCGTGAAAATTAAAAATCATCATATTGCATGAAAACCTCATATCAAAAGACAAATCATTCACAAAATTTAAATACTCTGAAGATAAATCATTTCTTTACATCCAAAAAGAATTTCTAGGTCAATATATAGGAATGGTGCCTTTAAACCAACCCAAGTAAATCCTTTTAAAAATTAATAAAATTCCAACATACAAGTCAAACGGAGGCTGTCTCCTGAGAGCATAATATTTTTTTTTCCTTTTTTGAGGAACTCTTGAGAGCCTGTGAGCAGTTGAATTCCTTTTATGAGTAAAATATATTTTCTACATTTTTATGTATAGAAAAAAGATTAAATCCAACATCTCACTGTTCTTTTAAAAAAAAAAATACAAGCAAGTGAAGGCCAAATACTAAAGGTCTAAAATTTTTGGCCTCCCATGGTCAGAAGACTTGATATTATGAATTGGGGTGAGTATGGACACTGTTATATGGTCAAGAAATCATTTAAACAAAGAAAATAAATATCGATAAAAAAAGAAGGTTATCAATGCTTCCCCTTTCATTTACTTGTTTAACACTTATATTTTATCCAAACAAACACAAGCAAATAATATATTAATATTCCTCTCTTTTCCTCTATGTACCATACCCAAAAGATGATAATAAAATATAGAGAAATTCGTCCGATATCTAGCTTATGTCCATTGGATTAATCAAATAATTTATGGTACATAACTAATTATATCAGAAAGTTTTCACTAGACGAAACTAAGAATAAAAAGTATAAAAATAAGAATGGTAGGCCAAGCTTAAAAACAGAAGAATCAGTATAATACCTTACTGGTTGCTTGATGGTAAGCCTTTGCCTCAAAATATTGTGCTCCCATAAGAATTTGCTGCTTATCAACATTAGGATTCACCCTACAGATCTCCATTAAGTTGCCCATGCTGTGCAGGAGAAAGAACAGATGATCTGAGTTCTAAAAGCATGCATTATTAAAAATCCATATAATTAAATAGTTATATAACAGGCTAAATAAATAATCCAAAAGATCAAAATAATTAACAATGTTATACTTCCAATGGACAATGCCATGAAGTGAATCATCTGTGCATTAAAAGTACACACTACACATGATAAGAAAACTACTACTAATTATTATATACACCTGGGCAGTTCCATCATGGCTAAAAATTGTGGTTTTAATGAAAATCCATTGAAAAATTAATAACAATAAGCTTCGAAATCATGGGGATTTTGCACCCAAATTAATGAGGGCTCATCTACCAATATTAAGACTGAGATCTACTCCATGATAATAAACCCTTCCCAATTATCAAAGCTAATTAAGTAATTCACAGCCCTTTCTCCAAAACATGAAGTTTAATAAAAATCCATCAGCAAAACAAGCAAGAAGGAGAATAACAAGCTTCAAATTAAGGAAAACTACACACAAAAAAGATTTAGCTTCAAATACATGATAAAAAAAAAATCTCGATCTAGTAAGAAGAAGTTCAAAATTATGGAAAAAAAAATACTCGATCGCAATGAACACCGAGAATCGAAACCCTTTAAATTGCAATCGTGACAAGACATCAACAATCAATTTCAAACACGATTATCTCAAACTCCAAGTTATCGAAAATGTAGTTCAAGAGCGGATCAAGAAAAAAAAAATCAGAAAGAAGACGAATTCATAGAATCAATCGAACAAGAGAAGGGAATCGATGATGAAGAGATTACATCTTGTGGATCGCTTTTCCACGAAGCTCGTGCTGGAAACCAACACGCCAATCGGGGAACACGCCGTGGTTGCGGTTGATTTCGCCGGAATCCTCCATCGGAGAGATCAAGACGAAGTGAGACACTCAGAGAGATATCGTCTGGGAAATAAGAAACCGAGTGAAGCGAGGGACGAGACGAGACGGGACGAGACGAGACGAGACGCACCTTTTATAGATGACGTTTCGAGTACTTGAGTGTCACGCTTTTCTTTCAGTTTTTTTTTTTTTTAATAATTGATTTTAAATAAGAAAATTATTTTTTATTATTTTATATAATGGGTAATTTTTATTTCAAAAAATTTAATTGGGAAGTATTATTATTAGAGATATTATATCTGATGTGAACCCTACAGCCAAATTAAGATAAAATTTATAAATTGAGGAAGTTTAAAGAAGAATTTTTATTAAAAAAAATTTAGAATGAAAAGAAGATCATGATGGAGTTTGATTATTTTATTTTATTTTATTTTTTTTTAAGGTTGGTTGATCGTGCGTGTTTGATAGATCTTACGATTGTCGTTTTCCAAGTCGTTTTTTATTTTATTTTGTATTTTGTCGAGTTATTGTATTTTTACGTAAGGATTATTTTTTATTTTTTATATAATTTTTTAATTGTCTAATAAATTTTTAAATAAAAATTTCTTTATTTTTGTATGTAATTAGGAAGTTTGTTATAAAAAAAATTCAAAACACATTCCAAATCGTTTGGTTAAAAATTGAATTTGAAACTTTAGTTTTTTTTTATTTTATTTTGAAGATAATAATTTTAAATTTATTTTAAATTTCAAAGTATTTTAATTTTTTTTAAGATTGAAATTGTTTGAAATAATATTTAATTGTTATTTTATAATTAGTTAATAAAATTATTTTTAAATTAGTTAAGATCTGGTTCAATACTTATATTATAAATAATAATTTTTTTATAATTTCAAAATAAAGTTATTTGAATTAATTAAAACTATTGAAAAAACTCCAAGGATGGACTTTGACTTTTGGGTTGTGCACAAATTAACTCTAAAGCGTACAATTCTATAACTCGCAAGTTTGTTGTTATCCCGAACATGATCTTTCATGAAGAGGATCGCTTGAACGGAGAGAAGAGTTTATCTAGTCCTGGTGGAGCATCATTTACAAATCCTATTGCACCCGGCCCTCTGTTGCACCATCTCCAGAAGCCAGTACTGAACGTACGTCTCTCATACCCATGTTTGAGAATTGCATATTAAACACCCCAAAGCAACAGAAGATACTATCATTAACATTGAGGAAGGTGAAACTACGTAGATTACATCCACGTACGGATATGGCTCGCAGGCTAGGAAGGTGAGAACACTAAGCAAAGTTAATGAAAACTGTGAGTTTGTTGTTCTTAATGTTTACAGACCCAACAAACTATATATATATATGAAGATGCTGTCAAGAGCTCAGTATGGAGAAAAGACATGCATGCAGGAGGAGCTCGAGTCTATTGAACTAAACAACACATCGGAGTTGGTGGACCACTGCAACTTTGCATGGGAGGACAAAGAACATTGAGATGCATTTCCACTTCATGGGAGACCTGGTTAATGATGGAGTCATAGCGCTGGATTACTGCAGAACTGAAAAACAGTTGGTTGATATCTTCACAAAGTCTCTGGGGGCAGAAACACAACTGCATTCGGTCAAAGCTGGGTGTGAGTGACTTTGAGTCAAGGGAGGATATGTTAGCAAGTGACTCAAAAAGCTACATGGGGAGACTAGAAAGCCAAGAGCTGGGTAAAGACTTTCTCTAGTTGGTGTGCATGAAAAGGCTTTTTGTTTTGTACTAAGTTTGCATGTGTTCATGTCATTGGTTCATGCATACTTTGGGTTGTGTGTGTGCCTTTATGAGTGTACGTACTGTCATTTTGTTTTTATATCTCTCATTAGAGAGAGCAGCTATGCAAGAGAGTTTCATTTTCTATGAAATAGCACGTCTCTCTTTCTCTCATCTCTGTTAACCTAACCACTCTGAAATCCTCCCCATCTTAACATATATAACCTTCAGCATATCTTCAGTAACTTTAAATTTCTTTACAGCCACTGCTTGTTGGTTATTCAAGGGATCAGCATTATTGCATCCTAAATAATTAAACCCTAAAACTCTATCACCCAAGGGTTCTTTATTTTTTCCAAGTATTTTTTCCATCAGTTTTGACTGAAATTAATTATTCTTCTATCATCTGCACATATATATATATATATATATATATCAAGGAAAAAAACCAATAATATATTACTGCATGTTGTATTATATTAAAACCTCTAGAACTCTATTTTATGAGTCTCACCTTCTTGATCAATTTGATCATCTTCAGATTCCACTTGCAAATTAATCCACTGGTTCTTTTCCCTTGTGATCTTTCTGAAGATATTAAGTTATTGTATTATGACTGAGAAAAACGTTGATAGAGTAATTAAATAAATGAAGTTATATATGTTAGCATATTTTGCATGTCTTGTATAAGCAATTGCATGTGCTTCATGAATTCAGCATCTGAAGAAATGGATGCTGTCTTTTTGATTGCCTGAATGTAGATGCAGGGAAAAGATCTTAATCTCAAATACATATGTTATCCCTATCCATATATGAAGATTTTAAAGTAATCATTTATTCAAGAAAAGATGCAAAACTAATTCTTCATAAGTTAATTATGCATGAGAAACAAGAAACTTAACAAGATGTTTATAATGTAATGCAGTAATTACCAAAAACATGCATTATAGAATACAAAATTCACAGTCAAGTTCTTGCATGCCAGAACTACAAATTAATTAACAACCGAAAAAATATATATATATATATATATATTATGATAAAAGAAATATAAGAAGAAGAGATCATGCATGAAAGAGTTATTTACCATATTTCTTGGAGAGGCTCAAAGATCAAACACCTTCTTCTTCTTCTTGCTTCTATACTCAAATGGAGATTGTGAGTTGTGGTGGTGCTCAATGTGGTTGGTTTATGTTTATTTATATAATGAGACCAGATTTAATTTGCATACAATTCCCTTTAATTTTTATTTTTTTTATTTTTAAATAAAATGGATAAACCACAAATTTATTAGAATTAATTTTTATTTCATAAAGCTCGGAAAAAAATTTTGATATTTACTTAACCTCATAATTTCTTCTTATAATTGCATGTTATTTTTTTTTAACAATAAAATATATAACACAGTGAATTGCATGTGTTATCTATGAACGACATTTTGTATGAAATACAGTGATCGAATTGTATGTATTATGGCATTTTTTATATTTTTATTATTTTTATACCCAAATTATTAAGATGACTTATTTGTTAGGACTTGTTAACTTGGGTATAGAAGCCAAATGTTGGGGGCTTTTTAGGGTTACAGATGGAATAATATTTTCGAGGTCAAATAGATTTTTAGATGTACTTTCACGGACGCATATATTTTATATTTAATTAAAAAATTATTAAAATAGACAAGCATTTTCCAAAAGTACCAATACACAACAAACGGAACAATTTTTATTTTTTATTTTTAAATTATCTGTTTTCTATTATGAGTCAAGCCCATGAAGACCACGGACACTAACAGAGCCCATAATAACTTTGGCCCATTAGACGCCCATATGCCTCCTCCTATGCTTCGTTTCTCAATGTTTTGGTATCAAAGTAATTATTTGTAAATATATAACAATAATTAAGAGGGTTAGTATTTTATTTTACTATTTTAAATAACGGAGAATTCTATTTATAATTTATCCAACTTTCTTTAAAAAAATATATATAACAAATGAATCTTATATATAATGTTTTATTTTTTCTTTTTTTTACTTTTTTTTTAATACAAATATGGATAAGTCATGTGTTAAGAATGTCCGCATGTGAGAAGTGCAAACATAAGCTTTACAATATTTGTACCCTCACTCTATGTTCGTTGAGGTTTGAACCTACTTCCTTAGCAAGACATGCACATCCTACACGTATATATGACTTAATGCGAATAGACAAAATGATAATTGGTTTTTTTTTTCACTTTTCATGTTTGGTTTTATTTTTTAAAAAAAAGTGAAAGAACAAACAATTAATCATAAATTAATCAGAGTGATCATTTTTACATCATTTTAATAATGTTATATTTCCTTTCCTTCCTCATCTTCTTCATGAACTTAGCCTTGGTTTAGGGTTCAAACATACATATAGGTTCTTCTTACCTTCAAAGTGAATTCTATAACAACACAAATCCAAATCCAAGTTGGTGAAACTTCATTTCCATCAATTTAATTCATGCATCATCCTTAAAAAATTATTACTCACACAAACCTTGTCTTGTGATCTCTATCCACATTATACACAGAGATTACTTACATGACAATAAAACAAATATCATCTTAATCATAGATATTCAAAAACAAAATATTTTTTTATCAAAATGAGGTTATTTTGTTTTTTTTTTAAATAAATATAATTTTTAAATTACAAGAAAAGATAACATGAAAAGTACAACCTAACATACACTAAACTTAAAAAAAATAATTTGAAGTAGAGTTATAAAATAAAGATCAAATAGCGAACAACAATTTAAAATAATCAATAAATAATTTTTTTTAATAATTACAATATAGTTATATATATATATATAAAATAGAAAAGTCATTTACAGATGTTCGATGCTAATCTAATAACTCTTTGAAGGACGTCCATAGATTTTTAAACTGTATGTACCCTCAAGAGACGGCACTCGTATACATGTGTATACACATGTTATTTTAAATGTTGGTTGGGAGGTGAGGACTTTTGAAGAAGATGCTGACAAAATGACGTAAATAGTCCTGAGTTTCAGGGACTCTGCCTAAATTTTAAATCCATAAGAGCAAAACATTGAAGGCCGTGTTTAGAGTTGGAGATATAAACATTTATTGCACTCAAATACTATATATATATATATATATACTTTAATTGCAATGTTTTCAATCAACATCTTTCTATGTGCCCCCCACGTGCCATTAACTTCTTTGAAATTCTCTTCCTCACCAAACTATTCTTTCTTCTTCTTCTTCCTAAACAATATTAATGTATATGTTTCATATAAAAAGATAAATGTATATATTTTATGTGAATATGTTTGTATATATAATCAATAGGAATATTTTTCATTTATTTGATTTTCCTAATTTTGGTTGATTCAAATCTAAGATTATAGAAAACCGAATAAGGAACATATCATTTATATTCCTTGTCATGGTTGAGATGCGAGAGAATCATTAAAAAACATATATATAATAGTATAAAGATGTTATGTTATTAATATAATTTTTGCATATATTTAAGTAAAAAAATACTTTAAAAAAATTAATCAAACATTTTATCAAGCAACTCCATGAAATAAAGAAACAAAAAATAATGAGCTACCGCATTGAAGATTTAATTTATAATATTTTTATTGCATGAACTAATAGTTTGATAATTATATAACTAAGAAAAACATATAAAAGTTTTAAACTATGAATTGAATATTTTCTAGTATATAAATATTAAAATTATAGATATATTATGAATATAATTCAAAATTTTTACTTTTTGAGTAAGCAGGAGAGAATTTTCCAAAGGTAATACTAACATAAAATATTAAAAAAAATTACCAACAAAGATATATATATATATATATATATAGTTAAAGAAATTAACCAACACATTCATCTTGTCTCCCAGCAATAATGAATAGCCCAAGACTTAGGTTGAATAATTAACCCTCACAATAGCCTCCATTTAATGATCATTTGCTGAAAAATTAATTCAAAATCAGGCATTAAATATTTTATTTGTTTATTTATTTATTTTATTTGAGTGGGAGAAAAAGCATCAATTGGATGATTCATCCAAGCCATTGAAATAGTGGTCCAAATTCATAGTGATATATATCTGGCATGACCTAACTTGGCAATGGGTACACTTGTTGCTTCATATGTTTACCTTGCAATTTAAGGACACGCCCTACAAGAAAATGGTTAATTTTTGGAGTGTTTCTATGCTTGTATTTTATTAGAATGAAGTGTGACACACCAACCTTCTTGTCCTTCAAAATTTTACTTATTTTTATCTTGCATATATTGGCACATAGTTAGGATATGTTTTACTTAGAGACTATTTATTTGAATAAAAACATTATATTCCTTTACTGTCCTTATCCCTAAAAGTTGCAAGGATATATTTGTCTTAATAATATGGGGTATTAAGGTATAATTAGGGAATCCAATGGTTTTTTCACTTACGGAACTTTAATTTACTATTTTTATATTAGTGCAAGTCAAAATCCTAATTTTGTGAGTCTATGGGATTAAAAAACTCATTCCACATTTATATTGGAGTGACCAAGTACTGGATTTGGAGATCTATACGGTAATTTTTTTTATTTATTACTAGTAATTTAATGGTTATTTAATTTTAGATAACAACACAATTTTTAATATATATATATATAATAATAATAATAATAATCCTATATAATGAAAAACAACCTACTAGTGTAATTGCAAAAAATTCACATCGTGAGAGGTCTACTTTTATCAATGGTCACTCGATCTATTGATATTGGATTTTTAAAAATAATTTAAGATCAAACCCTAAAATCCATTTGAATTGAGGGTAAAAATATTTATTGAGTTTGTTCCATATTTGTACAAATTCCTAAATTTATTCAAAAAAGAGAGACATACTCTTATAATAGATTGCCAGTAAACTAATATCAAATAAGTCTAGAGCCAGTGACCGGCTCTAGGATCCCAGTGATGAAAAGATTAAGAAAGAAACCTAATATTTTTCATTAGAAATATTGAAATTAGTATAATTTTTTTTGGTCAATGTCATTCTTTTAGGTGTTTAATTAATTATTTTCATTGCACACAAAAAGAGTGATGCATGCTTGTTATTGCAACCAGTACAAAGTGACCCACAGTGTGTCCAACCCATCATCAAATTGGATCCAACCAAACACTCTCACCATCTTCCCATTATTATTATTTATATGGAACCCACAAACCTTCATCAACATTGATGGCATGGCATGGCAGCTGGTCCATTGCATTTGCACCTCCAAAAATTGAAAAAGAAAAAGAAAAATCATGGCTTTTAATTATTAATAAAAAGAAGAAAGTGAAGACTTTTCAACAAAAAAAAATAATAAAATAAAATTACACAACAACTACACAAGCAAAAGAAAAGCAAAGAATAGAAGCCTCTCTTCAGTAGATCCTTGGCTTCAAAGTAATATTCAAAGCTTTAGCTTTCACTCCAAACTCCTAGAAACCCTAAAAAGTCCAACTTTAAAGATAGAAAAAAAACATCTGTGAGGGTGAGTGTGTGTGGAAACCCTAGGTCTTAATTAAGTTGGTCTTATTTATGGCTATCTCTGAGGTGGCAGATACCTCCATTCAAGGTTCCATTTAAGTTCTCTACTGAAGGGTAGTTCAACCCTTTAAACTCTCTTACTCTACTCCATTTACTAGCCAGTGCAATGCAACTCATTCAAAAATGAATGGCATGAAAGAGATGGTGGTGATGGAGCCATGGCATCTACATGCATGATTATCATGTATATATAATGGTATATATATATATAATAAAAAGAGGAAGATAGAGGTCATTTTCTTATCTTGGTGTCTAAAGCAAGGATGGCTCTGATTCAAGTGGTGCTGGTGAAGGTCTCTTAGAGATTTAATTAGTGACTTTAGAACCACCAATATGAGACTTAAAGTGCATGTCTCTTTTGGCACTAAAAGCCATGGAGATTTTCATGAGAAGAAGAAGAAGAAGAAGAAGAGATCATCAACTCTCTTGCTGTTCTATTAGCTCTTCTTCTTCTTCTTCTTCTTCTTCTTCTTCTTCTTCTTCTTCTTCTTCTTACTTTCCATTAAACATGTCTTCTTTTCTTTCTCTTTTTCTTCTTCTTCTTCTTCTCTTTGTTTCTTGTGATGCTTTCAATCACACTAGCTCAAGAAGGATCTCTTCTCTAAAGCTTGCCAGGATTCAGAAACATTTGGATAAGATCAATAAACCTCCTGTGAGATCAATCCAAGTAAGTCTATATATTTACATTATATATACATATATCTTTTGATTTATCTAATTAACCTTGTTCTTATGATCATTATAAATATATACAGAGCTTGGATGGAGATATAATAGATTGTGTACACAAGCATAAACAACCAGCACTTGATCATCCATTGCTAAAGAACCACAAGATTCAGGTTTATATATATATATATATATATATATTTCAATGTGTTTGTTATCTATCTTCTGAAGTTGATTGAAATACTGTTCTCTATTTTGTTGCTTTTGTTGAAGAGAGTGGCACCAGAGAAGCCAAAGTTTAAAGATGCCAGGCATCCAAGAAACTACACAGATACCATTAAAAATGCTTGGCAGACATGGCACCACTCCGGCCACTGCCCAAAGGGCACGGTACCAATACGGAGAAGCTCGGTCGACGATGTCTTGAGAGCCAAGTCCTTATATCATTACGGCAAGAAACAACGCCGTCCCCGGCCTCTCGCTCGATCAATCGATGCTCCTGATGTTGTCAGTGGCAATGGCCATGAGGTATATATATATCATCAATTTACATTTGATAACTTCATTCAACATAAACATAATGTTGAAAATATGAAATACATGAACAATATTGATGGATTAAATTCTTGTTGGTTATTTATTTATTTATTTTTTTTTTGTTGAAAAGCATGCAATAGCATACACTGGAGAATCACAAGAAGTTTATGGAGCTAGAGCAACTATAAATGTTTGGGATCCATCCATTGAAGTTGTGAATGAGTTTAGTCTTTCTCAGATCTGGATCCTTTCTGGTTCTTTTGATGGTTCTGATCTCAATAGCATTGAAGCTGGTTGGCAGGTACCATCACTCTTCCTCTCTCTTTTAACTTGGTCAAAACTTGCATTCTTAGTCAACTCTCCCTTGTTTGACTTTTAAAATGTTAAAAAAATAGTGACTGATAAGTTCTAACAAATCTATATGACTAAATCTGATGGTTTTTATTTATATAAAATGTAATTTAAAAAACAAAAAAGAAAGAAAGAAAGAAAGAAAAGAGTTGGCATGCTTAAGTTACTTAATAAAGTTAGTAGGAAAGGGACAGGACTAAACTTAATGAAAGTGACCAAGCTTTCAGCTTTGTATATCTAAATGCATGGATTATAGAGGGTTTCATGATTTGAGCCACAACTTTACATTGGGGACCCCCTTACTTTTTAATAAGTTTTATTTGTGGTTGTGTAATCATCAAAGCCACAATAAAAAGTTAGTGGGTATAATCAAAAGATGGACATAGACATTGTGAGAAAACATCATTTTGTCTCTTCCCCCATCATTTTATCTATTTAAAAATAATAATATTCTTTTTTATGAGAAAATTATTTTATTAATGGTTAATTAAATCAACATTTTATTTAAGAATTATTTATTTATTTATTTTATTTCTGAAACATGTGGTTTCTTTCTAGTCAGGTCAGCCCTGAGCTTTATGGAGACAGCAGGCCGAGGCTGTTTACTTACTGGACAGTGAGCTTCTTTTTCATTCATTCTTTTTTTTTTTTTAATTATTTGATTTTTTATTTTTAACATATATATTTTCCATTTAAAATTATGAATATTAAAAATGAAATATTTTTCAGAGTGATGCTTATGAAGCAACAGGATGTTACAACCTCCTATGTTCTGGTTTTGTGCAAACAAATAACAAGATTGCCATTGGAGCTGCCATTTCCCCTGTTTCAGCTTTCTCTGGCAGCCAATATGATATCTCCATCCTCATTTGGAAGGTAATTAATACCCTTCTTTATTATTATTATTATTATTATTATTATTATTATTATTATTATAGAACAATTGCTTTATTTGTATAAAGTCTATACTAAATTCTCATCAACGTCATTAGAAGAGAGTCAAACCTTAACAATAAAGACGATCACACTACCATCCGGTTATTGCGCCGGTGGTAGGTAATAACCTTTAATTTTTTTCTAGTTCCCATTTGCATTAATATATAAAAATATACACACCTATTAACATATATGAATTCATATATGCTTTTAATTATATATATATGAAACTTGAAAGAAAGAGGTGATGAGAACTGAGAAGTTGGTGTTAAAAAAACAGGATCCAAAGGTGGGGAATTGGTGGATGAGCTTTGGAGACAACACACTGGTGGGGTACTGGCCAGCAGAGTTATTTACTCACTTAACCGACCATGCCAGCATGGTAGAATGGGGTGGTGAGGTTGTCAACATGAAGCCCAATGGGGCCCACACTTCCACACAGATGGGTTCCGGCCACTTCGCCGACGCCGGCTTTGCTCAGGCCAGCTACTTCCGCAACCTTGAACTAGTTGATGCTGATAACAGTCTTAGCTCAGTCCAGTCTATCTCCACACTTGCTGAGAATACCAACTGTTATAATATCATTAGCTCTTCTAATCAAGACTGGGGAACTTTCTTCTACTTTGGAGGACCTGGCAACAACCCTAAATGCCCTTAGAACTTTCCATCTTTCTCTACTTTATTTTTACTTTTATTTTTTTCTTTCGTTCTTTGAGTTAATCAATTATTAACCACTGCTAATTCTTGTTTTTTTTTTTTATTTCACTTTTAAGTTGATGGATGAAATGTGAAAAAGAAAAAGGTTATATTAATGTTTTTGTTTCCATGTGTTTCTTTTATATTGTGTAAAAACATGCAATGTTATAGTATGGAATCCTTTTTTTTTTTAAAGCTGATCACTGTTCTATGCTGCTAAAAATTCTTTGAAAATTAAGATTAAATGATATTCACACTGAAATGAAGAGATAGTGTGAAGAATTTATAAGCACAATGACTGAATTATATCATGATGTCTAAGAAGAACAAATGGAAGTCTCTTCACAAACATAACCTCTTATACCGATCAAAAACTAAGTCTTTTAAACTAAATAAAAATGCTTAATAACCTCCCTTGAGATCGTTAACGACATCGTAAGGAATTGGAGTGACGGTTTCCAGAGTGGCTCCTTCAACCATGAACCCGGGTTTGGGACCCTCTGGTTGACGCTTTGTGCTGATAACCTCACCATGAGCCTTGGCTTCGGCTTTCAGCTGATCATTTTTTTTAATCCTCAAGCAGAACTCCTCGGAGCACCTGGATGGCTGAACGTGCTCCACACGGACATGAATCCTTTTTCTAATAATCCGGTTACCGACCTGGTGAATGAAAAAGATAGTAATAGATATAATAAGTAGGTAAAACAACACCGAGCACCTTGTCACAGATTGCTATGATCAAATTCATTTGAGCATATAAACCCTATATGTACAAGTTCAAAAGCAAACATTCATTGATGAATCATTTGCTTTTATAGGTGTACAGAGTATGGATGGAAGTTTGTTCAAATATTCATGAAAAGTTTTTGATTAAATGATTTTAAAGAATTTGGGTATCAAGCTATTTCTCATAAAGGGGTTTAGCACTCACTACATCCATGCTAGCTGATAACTTATGCTGCTAACATTGAAGATGCTACCATTTTAAATAAAATCTCTAGCTTACTGCATTTTAATTTGGAGCATTTTATCGCTTCAATAAAAAATGCACTTCCCATTTAAATCAGGGAATAAAATTAAAGCTCAACGAAACAAAACCAAATAATAGAGTGAAAAGAATGGAAAAACAAACACACAAAAGATAGCCCAGAGTCTACCAATTTAATAAGAAAGCAAATGATTACGCAGAAAAATAAATCAGATACACGGGATACTACTCAGATATTAGCTAGACAATCAGAGTGTTGTGAGTACAATGAAGAATAATTTAATTATCAAATGCAAACCACCCAATTTAACTAACAATCAGGTGAAATACTCAAGACAGAAATGACAACTAGTTCTGGTTTGGATCTACAACTACCCCAGCATTCATACTCACATTGAAGATGTGGGGATCTAAGACTCAACACTGACATCCAGAGTTCACCAGACCACGCGATATTTATTAAACCAAAGCCCACCATTTTTAATAAGAAACCAAATAATCATGAGGATGCTAACTATATATTCTGCATCTTGTGATTATAAGAAAGTAAATTTTGATAAGCAAATGCATCAAACCCATCTTCCCAAATCATCAAACACAATGTCGAAGACACTCAGAGATGACAACTAGTTCTAATTTTAATCCATGGGTCCTGCAATCATACTCAAATTGAAGATGCTGGATTGATCTAAGACTCTACACTAGGACTCCAAGTTGGCAAGGCCACACATTATTTACTAAACCTCTATTTAGCCAAACACAATAAAACTTTGGAAGTAGATTTATTGAAGAAGCTAACATTATAACCACAAATGAAGCCATAAAAGCAACAGATCACCAAAAAGGTGACACCTTTAAGGCATGCAAAGAGCAAGGACAACTAAATGCAAGAAATTTACCTAAATAAACAGCAAAGCTAGTAACAAAGAGATGTTTTTTTCAAGAATCACACCAAATCTCTATATCCGAAACGCTAATATATGGCAAGCCAAAGGCAAAGAGCTATCATCAGAACCATTTGAATCCAAACAAAAAGAGGTTTTGGATCCCTACCTGCTTGTTGATCTCGACGCCAATGGCGCGCTTGGTGATGTTCCAGACCTTGCCGGTGCGGCCATGATAGAACTTGTGCGGCATGCCCTTGTGGACGGCACCATTCACCTTGACATCCACGTAGTCTCCGATCTTGTACGTCCTCAGGTACGTCGTCAGCGGGATGTAGCCCTTCTTTCTGAACGGCCGCGCAAACAGGTCCCGCGTGCGCGACCTCACCCCGTGCCCGGCCGGCATCCTCGCTTCTCTTCTCGCCTCCCTCGCCGCCGAACGGAGAAGTAGAGGTGGAGACGAAGAGATCGAAACCCTAGCGAGCGAGGGTTTCTGATTTTATACGATCTTTTTCAGTAAATATCAGCCGTCCATCTATGTCTTCTATTTTTAGATTAAATCCAGGCCATTTATTTATTCCTTAAAGCCGGTGGATGGAGCACCGTGGTTGGTGGTGATCGTCATTTGATTGGTATGTTGGATTAACGATTGATATTGAAGCCGTTTGGTGAACCACCGTTGTTTGATTTCTTTGATTAATCTTGACCGTTCGATGTGTTTGTTGGATAAACGGCAATTCTTTGATCATGTCATTAAAATCTTCAAATATGGAAAAACTTTCCTTTGTTAATGTATATGCTGCCAAAATTATTTGGTTAGAGTGGTAAAAAGCCTTAGCACGTGTCACTTGCGGCAATCATGCAGAATAATGAGGGTTCAAATATTTATTAAAATAATTAAATTTACTGGTGATATTGCATCACTTTCTCAGGTGTGGTTCATAAGGTAAATACGCATTTAAACCATTAACTTATATACATCGTCACCTCTTAGCAGGTGTGTAAATTTAATGGTGATATTGCATCCTTATATGTGACTTTACAAATTGATTATACTCTTCTCAAAATTTTAATAAGCAAAAATAATAAAAAAAATTATAGTTTCACACGCTCTGTTATATATCTTCATTCTGTTTTTGTTCTTTCTTTGTTTATATTTCTTTGTTCTTTGTTTTTTGTTTTTTTTTTCATTTTTTTCTTTTGGTGCAGTTGTGTGACTTATACATCTTCGTTATAATAATTGTTTATATATTTTTTCGCATGCCTTATGTTTTCTATTTTACTTGTTGTAGCTATGTTTTGGGTTGGGAAACCAAATTTTAATTCAATACAACAAAGTTTTTTTTTTCACTCAAAATAATTAACCGGTTGAAACTCCATTTGCAATTCACAAATACTTCATAAGCCCCTACTAAAGTTTAACTGATTAATTCCCAAATGAACTTGATCTGCTAATAAAAAGAAAATTAAACAAGAAAAAAAAAAGAGGAAAAATCTAAATTATTTTCATTACAGCGAGTATTACTAATTTCAAGTCTAGTTCAATGGCCATAATTATACACTAATCTTTCACCAATAAACCAATTAAGGAATAATTCTACAACGCAAGCTTCTCCGAGTACTCTTTCTACCAAGATTGCTTCTCTTTGAATTGCTAAGAATTCTCAAGCTTTGCCTCAAAATATCAATCTCTCTATCCTTCTTCATCCCTTCCATTTGCATGCCTGTCAAACTTCTTCTCAGTCCTTCAATCATCTCCTCCTTTGCTTTCAACTCTCTTTCCAATCTCTCCACCATCTCTCCTTGTTCTCCCAAATAAAATCTCTCCCCTTTTCCAAAATAAAAATTTTAATCTTATCATATTATATAAACCATTAAATCTTCTGTAAAAAGGAAAAATTACCTTGGTGAGTAGTAAGAATGAGATGATCAAGCTCAGTCTTGATAGCATGGTAAAGTTGTTTCCACTTCTCTACAGCTTCTTCTCTTCTTGCCTTCTCCTCCAACTGCTCAACAATGAACTCACTTCCCATTCTTATCCATCCTTTATCTTCTCTAAACTCCATCACTTCCTTTTCAAGACTCCTTATCCTCTCCATATGTTTCTCCTTTTCCACTTCCCATTCTTCCCACTTCTCCTCATGAACTCTAGTTTCTTTCTCTCTTTCTCTTTTCATCACTTGAATCTCCTTCTCCAATGCTTTCACTTCCTTTCCTCTACTCCTACATTTGCTAATAAGCATTCCCATATCCACTTTCTCTAGATCTACTTGTGATGATAATAATAAAGAGGAATAGATGGGGAGTGTTGTCACTTTTAAAGGTGGAGAAGGTGGCCAGGGAATCTCATTGCTGTGGAACAACAAACACTTGCTTCATGTCATGAATTTTTCTTGTTTAATTTAATTTTTATTTATTTTATTTATTTATTTATTTATATGTTTGTTTGTTTTACATGGAGATGAAATCATAAATGAAGGTGACAAAGGTGCGTGAATGGTCGCGCTCCACCATTGCACTCAATTTATTCTCATTCTTTTCACTCATTCTTGTTTGCTTAAAGAAATGCAGAAAAAAAAAAAAGTTACTGTCTTTCTCTTTTTCACAGTCTAGTGTTTAATTTGTTATGATGTTATCTTTGTTTTTTTCTTATATATATTTTTTTTTATTTTTTTGCCATTTGTATTGTATATATATGTGGGATTAATTAGTTTATGAGAATTTAATGGAAATATAAATACAGTGTGTTTTATTGACATGGGTGTACTCTTTAGAGACAGAGTTAGTACTGAAAAGTCAAGGATTTGCAGCTTTCTTTTTGCTTGTTTGTGGCCATTTCCATGTGCTCTGCCAAACTTAGTTACTGTTTTTCTTTTAATGAAAACTCTTGTTTATTATTTATTTATTTTTTTTTCAATTATTTTTTTATGAAAACCTTAATATATATACATAAATATATATGTAAATGTATGTAAGCATGATGTGTAATGCTTTGGAATTGGAGAAGAGTTAGATCAGGAACTCAAGTGTAATTTATGTGTGTACTTGTATTGAGGGCATGTCATTTCATGAAAGGCCCACATTCTCTTCACTGTGGATTAATATTGACTTTTTATTCTCCCTTTTTAATTATTATTTTATTTCAGAAATTGTTTCAATGTACGCAATTTTCCCATTATATGTGGTCCATTTATTTATTTATTTATTCTTTGTTACATCCCATCATATTCATTTAATTCAATTATAGGAAAATATTACTACTTGTTGTATTAAACAAAAAAAATTAGATTCTTGCCATAAGATAGTGAATGTTTTATTCATAAAACAGAAAAAAAATTATAAATAACTCATGCAAAAAAAAATAGTGTAGAATTAAATATTTTAATAAAAAAAATTTAGTACTTTATGTGATGATCCTTAAAGTTCTCTAACACTGATTACTATTTTCTAAAAACTTCATTATTAAAAAAAAAATACTCGATTGATCATAAGAAAGAATATTGCGTTTTGTGGTACACATGTTGAACTTTTATGTATGTTTTTTTTTGAACTTATGATTGTAATAATTAAGTTGATGAATATTTGCTCAATGAGAATTATTATCGAGAAGAAAAAAAAAAATAGCAAAAGCTATGTGATTTATTAAAAAAATAAAAACCATGTTTTCATAAACAACATATCAATTTAATGGTTACAATAAACCGGTTGTTGTTTATACATAATTGCATTTATTAAGGTCTATGATCTCTATAAATAATGCTAATATAATACTTAATACTCCAAGGCTTCTTATTATATTATTTCGTACATACATCTCTTTATAAAGTTTCTAATATTCAAAACTATTAAACCAATAAGAAGAAGAAAAAGAATCCAATCCAACAACTTAATATAATTTATTCAAAAGAGTAGGCAGATAATGTCATTGGATTCCTTCCTAATTTATTAAACCCAACCTCATATAGATGTAGTGTGACTCCATAATTCAACATTATGGTTACTTAGATAGGTAGGTAGGTGTTATATAATTTTTAGCACATAAATATGAATTAATTAAGAACAATATAAAATTAAATCAATCAAAATAAAGAGGAAGATGGAAGAGATGGGTGTCATTTGTGAATATGGTCATGGGCCATGTTAGTTGTGATGTAAGTTGACAAAATGGCACAATAATGAAGACATGGTCCTGTGTTCATAGCTAACAAAGTCTATAGGGACATTTGAGTTAGTCTTGGTTTCATGTAGCCCTTGTCAATCTATGTACCTATTGATTGTAAGTTCTATCCACCGTTGCTTGTAGTCTTTCGATATTGATCTAATTATTAACAATATATATAATAAAATAAATAAATTTTACAATTTTTTGGAATTTGAATTACTTGACTATTTAAAAATAAAAAATAAAATATTATTATTATTATTATTATTATTATTATTTTTTACAATGTCAAAACATTCACATCCAACTACATTGGTTTCAATGTGAAAGATGAGGGTGAGATTTTCAAGCATCTCTAGTTCAAATTTTTTTAAACACATTAATAGTAAGAAATTTATAGTTGAAGGTTTGGGTTTTTAGCGGCATCCTACATTATCAGACAAGTGCACATCAGGTGGACGGTCAATTTCCATCATTTTTATTAATTATTATTATTATAAAAAATAAAATACTTTTTTTGGTCTTTTTACTTGTTCTATTTTAGAGATTTATTTTATTTTTTTACTTGTCTATTTAAAAAATTATGAAATATTAAGTATATATATATTCTAAATTTACTTCTATAAGTAATATTTTTTATAATTTTTAATAAATTATGTTTAGTTATATATATTTTTAAACATATTTTAAATAAAAATAATATTAAAAAATTAATATAATTTTTATGACTTTAGATTGGCAACTAATTTTAACTATTTTTTTTAAATTTATATTATTCAAATAAAATAAATAAATAAAAAGATCGGAAAGAATAAAATTTATTAAAAAAATAAATAAACCATAAGAACAAAAAAAACTCAGACCAAATTACCAATCACATATTGTTAATATAATATGAATAATGTTCGTAAATAGTTATTTTACTCTGTGAAAAAAACTCACCCTCAAGAATATGTCCAAGCTTAGCCTCTTATAGCCAATGAGATTTACCCACGTGGAAAAGTGGGACCCAAAACATCTTTTCCAATACTGCGTGCATTGTTCACGATTAAAAAAAGAAAAAAAAAAGAAAAAAAAGGACGAAAAAAAAAAGAAGAGAAAGCGATGTTGTCAACGCTTAAGCTCTGCTGGACATTCCCAAGCTCGACGATCTCCTTCGCTTTCCCGTTCTCATCCCAATCTCGTCGTTCGCGTTCGATCCTTCCGGCCAATCTCAGAGTGAAGATGTCCTCATCCTTTCCTTCTGATCGCCCATCATCCTCATCCTCCTGTATTCCCCCTCTCCCGGAGAACACGGTCGTGGTTCGTGTGTCTCAAATCCTAATCTCTATTTGTTGTTTGTTGTTTATCGATATTGATGATTGGATGTTGATTACCAGCTTGGTTGTGGGGTTGTGAACTTGGATTACCTCGCTACCGTCGCATCGTTCCCAAAACCCAACGACAAGATCCGTAGCACTAGCCTGAAGGTACGAATCAATGCCGAGGTGTGTTTTGGTCTGATTTGGACATCGAGAATATCAATCAACGAACTTTCATGTCTGTGTAGGTGGAAGGTGGCGGGAATGTGGGGAATGCTTTGACTGCTGCTGCTCGCTTGGGTCTCACTCCTAGAGTGATTTCCAAGGTAAATGCAAGCTCGTGCAGTTTGGAATCCAGAGAAAAGCTAATTTCTTGATTTGGTTTTGATTAATTGGAGTTAATTTTTGTTGTTAGGTAGCTAATGATGATCAAGGCAAGAGGGTGCTTGCGGAACTTGAAGCTGATGGTGTTGATACTTCTCATATGGTGGTATGTTCAGATTGCTTCTTGTTTTCTATGGCGCTGTATTAAAACATGTTTGCTCTTCTACTTCATCGTTTTGAAGTTGGAAAGTTCACAATTTGATTTAGCTCACTCGCTAGCAGAGTAATAATGTTTCCCCCTACTTTGATCTCAGTGATGTTCTATGGTTTCCATTTTCTTATAAATTATGGATCTTTGCGTTCATTTATTTTGTGAAATGGTATTTGCTAGTTTTTGTTTTGTTATCGAGTTACTCTTTGAGAAGGTTGCAAGTAAGGACACTGTGTCTAGATTATTAAGCAGACTGTATTGCTTAATTTTCTGTTTCCTATACTACATTCTTGACTTATGTAGTTCAATTGAACCATGACAGTATTTCTCTGATTGTGAGAAGTGGTTTCATATTTTTTTATCCTGAGTTTGGTGACGTAAATAAGCTGTTTTGTTGTCAGGTTTCAGAGGAAGGGAATTCATCTTTTACTTATCTTATTGTGGACAGTCAGATGTGAGTGTTTATTTTATTTCAACTTTAAGCTGTAAATGTAAATGCAGTTGTGATTGAGATGTGATGTGACATGGTGGCATTTTAGAAACATCAGTCTATTGTCTGTCTTTCCGAGTTTCTTTCTGTTCATGTTTTGATTCTTGCGTTTTAAAACTATCCGGGCAAAAGGAGATATTATGATGTTTACGGAAAAACTTTATGGTTGGCTTGTTGCACCTATTGAATGCTGACATGTTCTCATTGTGTCTCCAGGAAAACTCGTACTTGTATTCACACACCTGGATACCCTCCATTGGAGCCAAATGAGCTCTCCCAATCTAGCTTGTGTTCTGCTTTGGATGGAGCGAGGCTTGTATACTTTGATGTTAGATTGCATGAAACTGCTATAGTTGTTGCGGAAGAGGTAATTATCACGTCAGTTTTAGCTTACGATGTGAGGCTGCATTTTAGGGTCTGATTCATCTTTTCTTTTTAAAATTTTCTTTTCCCTTGTAATTTTAAGTTCAGACACTAACCAATGTCTCTGGACACCTTCAGCGCAGGCAAGCCGGAGGAAAATACCCATTTTAATTGATTCAGAAAGAAAACGAGAGGGATTGGATGAACTTCTCAACCTGGCAAGCTATCTTGTCTGCTCCGAAAATTTTCCGCAGGTATAAGATGGAATCTAATGGATTTCACTGGTGTAACGCCATTATGGGTCCCCTCTGTTTGTGACTATGAATTATACCACACTTCCTAGATTCTCACATTTCTAGGTCTTAGAAACTTGCAATATTGTTATCTATGAAATCTATGCAGCGTCAGCGCATTCCTTCATTTAAATACTTTGATCTAGTTTTACATGACAGGCCTGGACAGCAGTCTCTTCTACTCCAAGTGCTTTGGTTTCCATGCTTGTTAGATTGCCTAATTTAAAGTTTGTAATTGTTACCCTTGGAGAAAAAGGTTGCATAATGCTTGAAAGAAGCAAGGACGGTAAGAGGTGTTTGGCTGATTGTAGATGCTGCCATTGGATATATACCGGTGTCCTGTTTACTCAAAAATAATCCTACTTATTGATAGAGGCTCCTGAGGCAAAGGAAAAAGAGGTTGAGAGCTTGGCAGAGTCCTTAAGGCAGAAAATTGATGGAAGTTCTACCATGCCAACATGCATATCTTCCCCGGTAAGTTATTCTCACTGTTTTCCTGAATGTTTTGTTGAACTGGGAGAGTTGTCCTGACCCTAGGCTTAATGTATCTAATGACAAATTGATCCCATGACCTGCATATTCATGTTCCTGAATCCACTGAGCATTTGATCTCATATATTATCTGAACTTTTTCAATTTAAGAATCAAGATTTGGACCAGAAGATTATATATGGCCATGATTCTTATACAAAACAAATATTTTTTTTAATTTTATGGCTCTCACTATTTTTTATGCGATTTTTCCCAGTCACTGATGAGCTGATGAGTTTGTTTTTGAACTGTAGCCAAATTTGAGGATTAGCGCAGATGGTGTTGGTGCAATTAGTGGAAGATTACTTTTAGGAACAGCAGAGAAAATTCCTCCTGAAGAGATAATAGACACCACTGGAGCTGGAGATGCCTTTATTGGTGCTGTTCTTTATGGTAAAAGTTCTCTGTTATACATTGGACAGAAAAGAATCCATCCATAAGCATTTATACTCTACATGTTTGTTCTTTAACTAGTTTTGCTCAAGTTCAATGATACAAGATATAATATTCTCTACTGCTTTGTTTTTCTGGTTGAAATATTATGATCAATTCACACTAGGGTCTAATACATTGAATATTACATTGTTCTTCACTTTAGATGGCAGTAACTTTAAATCAAGTCAATCAATGTCAATTTAGTGTTTTTAACCTGTAAATTATCTTTGTTGCAGCTTTATGCGCAGATATGCCACCTGAGAAAATGTTGCCTTTCGCTTCAAAAGTAGTATGATTCTTACATCTATTTTCATTTTAGCACAAATTACTGTAGGGAGGACCACAAAAATCAGTCCAAGAAACACTCCTTGATTCACTGTTAAATGCTTACTGCATCATGCATCTCTTAATCAGATACAGAAATTTCTACTCATCGACAATTTTTAATTGGCACTGGTTGTTGCAGGCAGCTGCCGGATGCAGGGCTCTGGGAGCCAGGAGTGGTCTTCCACGACGCAGTGATCCATCATTAGCACCTTTCTGGAGCTAGAAATCCCTGTGAACAATCATATAAAGTACACATTGTGTGGCAGCTTCATGCCGGCGCCCATTGCAACCCGGTGATGTCTCTTTTGCTACATTATTTAACTCTTCATCTTCATAAATTTCTCCCCATATGAATCTCATTGTTCAAAAACAACACCATGATATTGATTCTATTGAAACTCAGTGCAATTCTCTGTTTTACCACTTCTTGCTGCTATCCATGTTTGTTTATACAGTCTAATGTAATGCAAGCCAAATTGAGTTAGCACTTAAGAGTCCAAACAAAGCGAAGGTAATTATTATCTTAAACTCACCGGGGGTAACCAGAGTCATCGTACATTTTCTCAAATATAAATCGAGTTGAAACGAAGAGGAAAAAAAAAGTTAGAACTTCGAAGCTGAGTTGCTGGAAATGGGGGTGGTCCGGGTGAACGACGATGATCTCCTCGGCGATGATTTCCTCGACGACGTCGCCGATTCTGAAGCGGAGGAGGAAGCGCCGACTCCTGTTGCCGACTTCTTCAACTCCTTCGAGGATGACTTCGACGATGAGGACATCGCCTGATGCGATGGATGTCAGTGGTAAGGGTACTTCCTCTCCTTGTAATCTAGGGTTCTTGGAATCAGTCATACTTGTTGAGATTTGGTTCATGGAGAATTGATAGTAGTAGTCTTTGTTTGTGAATATTTTCAATGATGAACGAACATCAGTAATCTCAAATCTCACTCAATGTTGATATTTTTGCTTTTGTTTCTCTGATTGTATTCAATATTAATTGGAAAAACAATAGATCAATCCACATTGTGCATGCATGTATGGTTGATTTCCTCTCCCCAATCCGAGGTCTAGGATTTCAATGTGGTTTGTTTATATTCTCTGATGTATATAAACTTTGTCTTGAGAAGTATATTGAATTCAGGTGAAGATGAAAGTGCACTTGTTGGATTGGGAATTGGGGATTGGGAGGACTTGGGATAGTCACATAGTATAGTGTTTAATATTTTTTTACTTTTTATCAATATGTTATAGTTTTGGTGTTTACTCTCTTTTCCTCCAATTACTACACATTTTTTACATTGAACATGCAAATGACTTTGAGTGATAAGTATTCTGGTTTTGCTGTGTTGTAATGTTTGTTCTTTGAAGTTCTTGTCTGTGAATCATGGTGCAAGATGTTATTGTTTGGTTTACTCTCTGTTGGCTAATGATTTCGACTAGAGTTTTGATTGGTTCTTCTTGATTGTATGTTTTTTAATTGCTTAACATGATGAATGAGCGCTTTTCATCCTGACTTTGTTATTCTATTCTTTATTTTTATTATTTATTTATTTATTTATTTTGTTCTTTGAAGATCTTGTTTGTGAATCATCGTGCAAGATGTTAATGTCTGATTTACTCTCAGTTTGCTGATAATTTCCATTGGTGCCTTTATTAGTTCTTTGAAGTTTGCCTGTTGTTTAAAGAGCTTACATGTTTGTTTGTTTTTTCTTTCCAGTTTTGTTCTTTCTAGAGCTTGTTTGTGAATCATGGTGTAAGATGCTAATGTTTGCTTTACTCTCTCTTGACTAATAATTTCCATTGGTGTTTTGATTTGTTCTCCGAAGATGTATGTTTTTTGCAGTGATTACCATTATGAATGAGCACTTTCCCTTCCTATACTTGCCTGAGTCTAGGTGTTGGCTAATAATATATATATATATTTAATCCTACGAAGTTGCATGCTCTTTAACTTTCCAATTATTGTGCCTACTACCATGATGAATGGCAATTTTCCATCAAGTTTAATGCTAATTTTTGTGAGAGACGTTTGATAGTTTACTGAATGCAGTTTGTTGCAATTTATAATGAACATTTTAGCAATAAATCTTATTTATATTTAGCTACCTTCTGTTGCCTTTGCATTTTATGAATGTCTCACCGTTAAATAGGCATAAGATATGAATAACAGTGCGTCTGTGCATGTGGTTTATATTTCTCTAGTCAAGCATGTGGTTTGGATTAATAAGCAATTAATCCAATTCATTTGCACACTCGTTATTTCGCTAATATAATATAATATGTATATATATATATATATATTTAAAATAATATTCTAATATATATATCGATAAAGTAAAATAACTATTTATGTAATATTTTTTAAACCCTATTAAATATAAGGTTTGTTACAATCTCTACCTCACTCCCTTCAACTATTGTGAGAACATTGGGACTTGGTTGGGACTTGGGAGGGAGTTGATTCTTTGACTTCTTACTATACTTCTAATATGATAGTGGTTATTTCAATAGAAATTTAGAACATTAATTTGTTAAAAAAAATCATGAAAGAATCAAAATAAAGAAAATATTGATAGCCCAATGGTATGACATCAAAGTGTAAGGGGAAGGTCATGGTTCAAATCTCTCCCCCAACAGTACTGTCACACCCACCCCTTCTACTGAGGTAAATGTGGCACCCATCAGTTAAAATTCTCTTTTAACTGGAAACTGACACCCTGCTTTAAACAAAATCAGATCTATAAATCACAATTTACAACTTCACACCAACTACAGGTTCAAATACATAAATACCATGAATACAATAACTCAAATTTGCGGGTACAACCGCTACAAGATCACAACACCAATGACAAGAAATAAAGAAAAGGGGGACCCACTGCAGTCCCCGGACTCAACCCCGACTAGCTCTATAGTCGATCGGGTAATCTAGGGTCCTCGCTCCCTGCAGCTTACAAAGACATTCGATTGGTCGGTAGTGGCTTAATAATTTCAAATACTTAAATACATGATATATAAAATATATAAATACCAACTCGCTTTCAAATAATTTTTCCAATTTTTTTCCAAAATACCGTAATTCTAGCAAAAATACAATCTTTTAAAGAACTCTTGAAACATAAATTCAACATAAATCAACATCAATTTGATTTTTCTCGAAAACACAATTTTTGTGAGAGACCCGCCTCATCACAATTCAAAAATAACATAAATCTCAAATTCAAAATACAAATGAATACCCAACACTCACCCAACATAACATGGTCTAGAAAAACTCTCTAAACCTTCGCCGTGGCAGGGCTAGGTTCAGAGCCGTCAAGGAACTCATGTCCCTATCGCTGACCCATCGGTTCACCCGGTCGCTGACCCCTGGCCACTCGATGAATATCCAGTCGTGGCTCTGCACTCCCACCGAACCGGCCCCTCGTAGTAATCAACACCCGTGTCCACCACGCCACCTCTAAAGGCGGCCCGTGGGGACCCACTCATCGCAGTAGTCGGGCCTTAGCCCGTCACCATCAAAACCATCAAGTAAATACGTGAATAATACCATCTGTATAAATCATAACACAGGATCCTTTTCCAGGACAAGTATTCACATCACGAAAATAACCATTATTTTCCACAAAGCCAATGTCAAAAGTATAACAATGCATAATGCCAGTAAAGCCCAGATCCACGATACCATTCCTATACCAGGAATGAAAACCAATTCTACTAACAATGCCGATAAAACATCTTTAATATGCTCACATGGTTTCGCAAATCACTCCAAATCAAAGCATATATACCCATCAAAAATAAATACAAGAATTGAATAATTAAATCACATATACATGTATTTTTACTATTCACAATACGTATAATTATACAAAACGAATGTATCAATACGGTTATCATGAACATCAATGGCAAACAAATATACGTATATTTCAACTATATATGGAATCAAACATGATAAAATGAAATACTTAAACATTTATTTCCAAAATACTAGCCATTAAACAATTATTTCAAAATAATAATAATTAATCAATTATTTAAAATAATAGCCACTACCAACTCACCTGGTGTCCTTGGGTTCCTTGCTAGACCTGGAACTCCTCCCAAGCCTAATCAACACCTAGTAGGATAACATAATAAAAATAAATAACATATTTAAACTCAAAAGAAAATACAAAAATAATAATCAACTCTCTATTGGGCCCACTCACTCCAATCGGTTCAAACCTGACCTTGCATAATCAAATTGGTCTCCAATTGCACTTAAGCCAACTCAATTTGGGCTAGACCATTATGAACCAACCTGAACCAACCTCAATTCCATTGAACCAAACTCAAATTCACTGAACCAAACTCAATTCTTATTCAAAATCTATTGAACCAACTTGGTTCAGTCCAAAATCCTTAACCCAAATCAATTGAACCAAACCCAAACCATCTCAACTTGATTTGATCAAACCCAACTCAACCAAACCAATTCAACTCAACCCATTTCAATTTGGTTAAACCCAACCAATTCAATCTAACCATCATCATTAACACCTTAATCATCATCATCATCAACTTAATTAATCAAACCAAACCCTAATCTCGGTGCTACAGTAATTGCTACAGTAAAACCGAAAATCTCATCCTCCATTCAAGCTAGATTCATCATAAATACAATGATTTTTCAACACAAATTGAAGCAACAATCATCTATAATCATTAAACATGTTTTTCCTACTCAAATCCATAATTATTTTCATCAAATCCATCAAATACACATATATACATGCATACATACACTCATTCATCAAAAATACACCAAGAAAAGCTCTTACCAACTAAAACCATCCCTCCGGCGAGCTCCCTCCGGCGATCTCCCATCCCCCACCTCAAATCTCCCATTTTTCTCCTCATTTCTTCATTTTTATTTTATTTTTCTTCTCGGGTTACTGTAGCACAAAGATGGAGAAGAAGATGAACAATTTCTCAAACCCTAGATTTTTCCTCTAAATTACATTTTCAGCCAAAATTCACTTTCAATCCCTCCAAATATATTTTCTTACAAAACAGTCCCTGAAAAACTCACCAATGATCCCTGAATTATGAAATAGTATTCTCAAAAGGTCCTTTCAAATTATTCAATGATCCCTGGATTATAAAACAACATTTCAAAAAGATCCCTTCATCTTACCTTTCAGTCCTTGGTTTTCAGAAACATTTTATATCAATCCTTTTTTAATTACTCTTTAACCCAAAATCTGTTATAAACTTTCACATTTAAGTCCTTATTCTTTTCACTTGGGGTTTCTCAACAAGATTAATCTGTAGAAAACCTTACTGCAACTGTAGTAATACCCTGAATATATTTTCTAACAGTTATCCACAGGTTCAGGGTATTACAAGTACTGTTTCACATACTGTTCATACGGGATTTCCATATTATTTTCATATTGTATATATATACGTTTAGTACTTTTTATATTCATAAAAATGACGTTTGTCGTCTATTATTTAAAAAAAAAAATTGATTATTGATTATGACCAACAGTTCTTTAGTCAATTAGTATCCGCCTTTTTTTTTATAAGAGTATTTATTAAGAAAAAAAAAATTGAGATTAGAACTTATAGTCCATGTAAAACAAACAAGGGATTCTTCATTTTTCTTAAATGGGCGGCGTGTGTTACTATTTTTTGCTCTTTTAAACTTGACAAGGGGTTAAAAAGAAAATTGGAACTTTGCAAGGTGTTAAAATGCAAAATTGCCTTTATAACGTCACCGCGCAGCGGTATCACTCTTCCAATCTTTAGAAGAAGAGATGATATGGTTCCCTCCACGCTCTCTCCTTTGATCAACCCCAGCTTTCACCGTCGAAACCCTAGCCGCCCTATTCTCTCGTCCCCTCCACCGCCGAGGTCACCAGCTCGCCGATTTCGCTGTGCCGCCAAGCCTAGTGGTCGTTCCTGGGACTCAAACGCAGAGTTCTTCCGCACCAGGAGGTTCGAGGTCCGTGACGACCCCGGATGGGGGTTCTGGAAGAGAGGCCGGCGGAGGTGGTGGTCCGATGAGGCAGAGTTCGATGATGATGTTGATGACGACGACGACGATGATGATGATGAAATTGATCAGCCGTGGGAAAGGATTTGGATCTTCAAGGTACTTCCTTGGTTTCTCTGTGATTTCTTTTATCCAGTTTTCGAATGCTTGGAATTAGTATTTAAGATTTGAATTCAACGAGTTTCATACCTAATTTTACTTCAATTGGCATAATGTTTTAGCTCATTTTTGACAGTATAAGACATGGATTAATCGCTGTAAGTATTTCTTAAATATTTCATTAGCTCAGGTGAAACAATTTCATACGCTAATAACTTCTCTACAATCTTAAAAAAAAGGCGTCTTTCTTGATGTATAGTATGAATATGTGGTCTTATCTATTAGTTTATTGCTTTTTTGGCCATTGAGTTTACTATTCCTATTCCTTATGTTTGTTCATAAATATTTTAATGCACAAACTTCTTAATTACCCACTTGGTAGTGGCATTTTATAGCAGTTTTATTCAGGTCACCCTGTATCATTTATTAGGAGTGGTAAATTTGAGCTTACTCACCTAGAGGACTATACAAATGAAAAGACATGCGAGAAACCAACGACCTGCGGGTCTATTGGTATACGGGTCATTGATAGAGTTCTCACCGAGTGGTGAGAGTTTGATTCTCCGCTGAGAGCACATTTATGGGAGTTGTGAATAGTGGTTGTGTACGAGTGGTTCCAGCCTCCACGTGAGCGCGGTCCCGTCTCCATTTGTTCCACCGAAGCTTGTGCACGTCTCTGAGGTCTTAGTGGGTTCGCCCCGCTCCTCTTCTCCAAGAAAAGACATGCGAGAAATAAAAAAAAGATGTATGTTTCTGTTTGGCTATGATACGATGATTACAAATTTATTATGATATATCACTATGTTACGCCATGTCACAGTTATAGTGATTGAACATTTTCTTGCATTGATTCACGATGAGCTATTGTCTTTGGTTGTATTGTAATAGAGATGTTTTGCAAGAAGATTGTTCTTTTCTATATAGATAGCCAAATGTCTTTGCTTATACATGGTTGATTACTACTAATTAGGTTTGAGATATATACCATTGAAGCCGAATTTTGAGCTAACAACTTTTTTCCTTAATGCTCATTGTTTGAATTACTTGTTAATAACATGATCGCATCATGCTTCACAGGTTTTCAAGGCATATGGCTTCTTGCTACCGGCTATCATCGCATCCATGCTCCTAGCGACTGGCCCCAAAGCTTTCCTGATGGCCTTAGCACTTCCTCTTGGGCAATCAGCACTCTCATTAGCCTTTGAAAAAGTATGGGGGAATTCGAGTGAAGGAGAGCGAGCGAGACAGAAGACTAAAGAGAAGCCCTTTCGTAGGTCAACTAGTGCCAGTGATTTCAAGTGGCGGGATGAAGAAGACGGTGCTCAAGGTTATCGGTCATGGGTTTCAGGAGATGTCGGTATGGATGATCAAGGAGATGACGTTGTCTCTCACCCTCCGCGTAGTTTTGGTGGATGGGATGAATTGGATCGGCAAGAGGGCTCAACCAAGAGGACGACAAGGAGGCATAGACCTATCACAATGACCGGATCATCTTCGGAGAACACATCTGAGGACAGGGGTAAGTTATCCGGGAATGTAAAATACAGGGATGCTCCTTTATTTCTGAGGCTTTTGATTGCAGTCTTTCCTTTTTTGGGATCATGGACTAGGATGTTATAGTTTGGATGGTGTTCTGCACGGCTTGATATATTGTTGTTATAAGATAGAATGGATGCAACAAAATCTGAAAAAATAGTGTAGTAGTTTTTGGTTGGAGGTAAAGAAATTATATGAGAACTCATAGCATAAAGATATATATATATATATATATACACAGGAGAAACATCATCTGGGGATGTTGGTAGCAACGTCCCCAGATTTAAAAAAAGTTGAGAGAGGAATAAGAGAGAGACATGAACAAAGGGGTGTGTCAACAGGTGCAACAACAGTGGCTGGAGATGGTATTTAGTTTGGCTAGGTTGATATGTTATCCCTTGTTTGTACTATTTATAAGAATAGTAAAACTATGCATCTGAATAATTTCAGCCACTGATTTCTGATCCAAGAGTTCATAGTAAACTTGCTTAGAATTTGTATCTGTGTACGTCCACATAATATTCAGCTTCATATATATATATATATATATTATAAAGAGTTTTATTATTTTTTATAACTTTTTTATTTTTATTAATTTCCAATAGATTCGTGCTGGCATGATGCACGCTTGCATAGTACTTTTCATGAGACAAGCTCGTATATGATCGTTCACGTGTGGAACATGCTGGAAATGATGGTTAAGAGGTTTCAGATCGAGTTTGATTCTCTTAAGTTAAATATTTTCTAAGTACAATGTTTCAGTCATATTTCTCAAATCGAATCCATCTTTGAATCTTACATTGAGTTTTAAAAATCCATTAACTAAATACTATCTTAAAATAAACATATGATTGTGACTTGTGAGTTAAATTTCAAGGTAATTGATCCTTCAGGGTCATAAATTCAACAAGGATTTTATAGCTGACTTAAATTATATCAATCATGTACTTACAAATAAGTTTTATCATTTGTTGATATTTTGTTTCTAATCATCTTATAATTGTTTTAATGAAAACAATTGAGGAATTCATATCCGGAGTCTTCAGTTAAATGTTAAAATAAAATAAATGCAACAAAATAAAGGCTTCAAAAATCATATCTGTGAATAATGTCATCTGGAAAATAGCGTGGTTGTGTTGATATTGCAAGGAGAGGTTGGATCCTTGAGACAGGTACAGAACCCATCTTCATCCAATGGAAAAGACATTGGCAGTGGATGGTCAGGAACAACACCAACCTGCATTCAAGATCTCAAACAAAGGCATATGTTAGTGTACCACAAACATCAAAATATCTCATAATTACATATACATATCCCCATAAAACCAAGATTCAGAAGAGGTGTGTATCTAAATAAATAAATCCATTATTAATGTTATCATGTATGCATGTAATCATCAAACCTTGGTTTTACAAGGGGAATATAAATTACAC
The DNA here is from genome assembly GCF_009730915.1 of Dioscorea cayenensis subsp. rotundata. Taxonomy (NCBI): domain Eukaryota; kingdom Viridiplantae; phylum Streptophyta; class Magnoliopsida; order Dioscoreales; family Dioscoreaceae; genus Dioscorea; species Dioscorea cayenensis. Next base: position 22,519,326 of record NC_052481.1, read on the forward strand.
AGGGCTTGAAAAAGTAGAAACCGGAAACCATTTTTTGGATTGGGGGTATAGAAAGCATCACCAAAAGAATTAATAATAATAATAATAATAATAAGGACCAGTAGTTCCAAAAAGAGTGTTACTAACCTTATTAATATCAGTGTGAGCAGGAGTTTCATACCGGGCCACTGTTACGGCCAATCCAGATCCATCTGATAGCTCAAATACTGACTGTATTTTTCTGTGCATGAGAAATAAATATTAGCATAAAAATTAATTAGTAGTAATTAGGCAATGCATAGTTTCAATTATCACCCAGAGAAACGTACCCTTTTCCAAAGGTTGGTTCACCAAACAACACTGCCCTCTTATTGTCTTTTAGAGCCCCAGCTAATATCTCACTAGCACTTGCAGTTCCTTTATTTACCTACAAATAGATTAAAGAGGAAAAAAAACAAGCAAAAGAGTTAGCTTTTAGATGAACAATCTAATATGGAAAAGTATACTATGCACAAGTTAATGATGATGTGCATAATGAATTTGCTGAAACAAAGGTTCTCTTATTAGGAGGGGGAGAAAAAGGTTTCGCAACGGAGGTTAGCTAGACCAAACTTCCTCTGTAGAATAAAATATAGTTCACGCTAGCATAAGAAGATGGGCCTTTAAACTAATGAAGCCCCTGAAATTCTATTACATGCTGGAAATCAGATACCTTCGAAAACCTACTAGCTCGATTAACAGGAAACCAACAGCTTCAAGGGAAGTACATAAGTATGAAGAGTGGCAAAACAAAAGACAGCTGAGTGGGATCATACCAGAACGGCCAGTGGTTCTGACCCAGCTAGCACATTACTTCCATCGGCCTCATATATATCTCGAACACCACGGCTATCACAAATATAAACTATCACTCCTTTCTCCAGCCTGGTGGTAATCAAGAAACAAGTATCTCAATCAATTATTGGAAAAGGAAATAAGAACTATGCATCTCCATGCAGCATGTCATGTATCTTAAGTATTTAGCAAAATATTTCGTGAATTTCTGAATTGATTGTCGCTATATAATGATCATGCATGAACACATTACTTGTGCTCACAACTGAGGAATGAAATTTTTTTTTTCACACGCTTTTCCTATCCACAGTAAAATTAACTGAGCTGGTTTCCACAAGTTGACAGCTTATTTCATCAACCATGTTTTTTCTTGTGCAAAATGCAAGTCTATTTGAGCACGCACGATCAACTAGATATCTTTGAGAAGGAACTTACCAAATCTTTGCAATCTCAATTCCTTCTGGGAAAAGACCACCACTGCAGCAAAATTTATTATCTTAAGATCACCAAACAAGTCATTTCAAAACATAAGCTTCCTACATAAGGTCCACCTGTTATTGCGGAGATCTAAGACAAAAGCTTTCACATTATTTTCTCTTAATTTCTCAATGGCCTCCCTGACTGCACCTGTAAGATAAAATCTTCTAAGGATGTATTAACATTTCCACTGCAAGCTGTATACTTCATCCAATATTAAACTCAACAAAATTGCCTCCTAAACTCACATTGGTCTTAAAACTCAATTTGCATGACTAATAAACCAATATTGCATTATCCTTTCGATAGTTAGTAATGAAAATGTAAATGCAAAGAAATAGTTATAATAAACACTACGTCATATTACATCCTCAACTAAATACCATTGTGAACAAACAAGTACAATAACAAATAAAGTTAAAAACAAAACAACAGTTGTTTAACCAATGAAGAAAACCATCGTTTGGTTGTCACAAATGGTTTTTCCCTCAAGCATAAGACAAATAATGTAGCAATGAAGAAAACACAAACATTGCAGGGCTTCTTTAAGACAGCAAAGCACCTCCATGTAATCAGAAATAATAGTTAACAACTATTAGTATTTACCTGAAGCATTCTGGTTGAATGATGTTAGTTTAATGTACCCAATTCTGGAGCTGTCATTTCCTGAGCCAGGAACTTCACAAAATTTTGACTTTACGGGGTTCAAAGAAACTCTTTCTCGCCTACAAAATGTCTAACTGGTTAAATAAATCGAATGGAGAAGAGAGAATACAAAGGTCCTTACGTAATGCATTTAGAACCATTTCATTCTCGGAAGAATTTAACAGTCTGATTATTTTAAAACCATTTCATATACCTCAACACTACATTCTTGATTTCAGATCCACTGCGGATGGATATATCAACGGAGCTTCCTTCAGGACCCCTGTATGGTGCTTCAGGTTATAGAGAAAACACCAGACTAATCCATACACTGAATAAACATCTATTAAATAGATAGTGAACACTGAAAAAAGGCGCTAATGAATTGAGAATAAGTGTATAAGATACAAACAATGAAAGCTAAGAATATCCATTGATTAAAAGCAGGTTAACTAATCCAAACAGAACATTCTCTATGAGATAGGCAAATTCAGAAAATAATGAATTAAGAAAACACAAAGTCATTGACTCTATATGGCAGAGCATTCACAATAATGGCAGTCAGTCACTTTAGACAGAAGTATCTAGTTAATTCACAAAGCATACAGAAGCCATAGCAAGCCTTCTATAAAACTCTGTTTCTAATACGAAGTAAAGATTTCCATGGATGAAATGTATAATCAAATCCTTATTAAGTTCCAACTCAAAAATCATAAGCATCGAACCATATATATCCATTTAAGCATATTAAAGAAACTCGGGATGTAAGGTAGAGCTCTCACTGTAAGAGTTCTGCAGCATCATATATATCCATATCTTCTGTGCTTCTATTGTCAATTGCCAAGATAATATCTCCGGGTATAATCCCAGCTTTGTTTGCAGGGCCCCCAGAAGCTGATGACATGACAACAAGACCAACAGATGATTCAAGCTTTGTAGGATATCCAATTGACAATCCCACACCCGTAAGTGCACCTTGAGTACCAGACTGCCTTCACGCAAAAAATGAAAGGCTCAATTATTTTCATCACATCAAAATACAGCTTAAATAAAAGACCATCACATACAATACTCAAGCATATTGTTTTTGTTTTATTTTTTTAGATTATTTTATTTTATTTAGGCACCATATTAGAAAAACACACAAATGCAAAAGAATAGAAATCCTACCCTCAAGCTTCTAAATTTCTCTGGTTCTAAAAAGCGAGTAAAAGGATCATCAAGAGTTGAGAGCATCTTCCTTATTGCTGTATCTGAAAAAAAATATACATGCGAACTTCACCTTGAATCTGTTGAAATATCATAACCAATCAACATAAAAAGTTCATATTGATGTTTTTTCAACTTTTCTTTTGGCAAATCCAGACACTTACATGTCTCTTCCCTTGTATTCATCGGTTCATTCCGGAGAGCATTTTCCCTATAGCGAAACCAGCTTTGCCCATTGAAGGTCTTATCATAATATGCACGATCAACCATCTTCCACGCCTCCAGAAATAGGAGATTTTCTTCAGTAAGAGACCCTATATTGAAACTCACAAGGAAGAAAGCATTGTCATGGTTTTTCCAGGGTCCGCTAGAAGTGCATGAGCCATCTAATTCAGTTAGAACTTACAGGAAGGGCTCTGATTGACAGCTAGAGACAACGAAACAACAAGTACCATGCCCAGAGCCAACCGAAGAGCTACAACAGAGATGTTCTTCCCTAGTTTCTCATGCCATTTTACAAACTTGTGGATGCTTAATCTGCATCTCCTGAGAATTTGATTACTATTGCTGAAAATCGATGAATAATATCGAAACGATAAACTCCAAAGAGCCCATCGAGGCCGCAACAGGGAAGACCTCGTTGAAAGGCTTTCAACACCGTCACTGAGCTTACAGCACAGTGTTCTTCCATTAAAGGATCGATCTACAGTGCTCACGGAGACCTTCCATTTCCATGCAACCTGAAAGGCAAAGCTATCAACGAGCAACTCGCATATGAACCAATATACTCAAAATCAATAGCACTGAATAATCAACAAAATCTAAACAATCATCCATCAATTCACAGCCGATAACCAAAATCCTCCCACGAGATCATACATTTTGAATAAAATTATAATATCAGCACGAGCCACGATCGAGGAGAGATGGAAGCTAAAGGGTTGATCGAACCGGATCGAGATGGAGAGAAGACGAAGACGAAGACGAAGACGATGAGTAAGAGAAGGCATTGTAGGTTACCTTAGGATGCATTTGAGATCGGATGGAGACGATGATTCTAGGGTTTCCATTGCTGGAGCTCGAGAGGGCGAGAGGAGGAAACGAAGAGAAGCGAGTAGTGAACTCCATCTCTATAGAATTCAATAAACGAGCGAGTGAACATGGCCACCACGATGGTCTTTTCTTATCTCGCAACTACCTCAAGATCAGCTCTCAATCAAGCACAAATCTCCAAGAGAATCAAACGACCAGGGTGTATCTAGCGCCATCATTCAACTGGAGCATTATCCAAACAATCAGTTGGGAACTCACGCTAGCGTCATCATTTTAATTTCTATTGGATTAATTGCTATACAAGTTATTGTAATGTAATTGTATACTTTCTACATGTTTTTATCTTCACAATATTTTTAGATAATATTTTTAGATACAATTAAATTATTATATAATTGTATACTTTCTACATGTTTTTATCTTCACAATATTTTTAGGTAATATTTTTAAATACAATTAAATTATTATATTTAGTACATTTTTTTTATTCTCACGATATTTTTAGATATAGTTAAATTCTCATATTTAATTAAATTAAGTTACTCTAATCAGCGGTGTAGATAAACAAGAGTAAATTGTAAAAACTTAATTATACTTAAAAATATTACTGTAGACTAAAACGACCAAACTTGATAAGACAGAAAATACACAATTACAGAAATCTACGATCACTTTTTGTGTGTTTATATACATGAATCTTTTTGCATTTAATTAATGACACTGAAATACTAAACCTCAAAATAAACAACTTGCTGCAAGGCACCCAATACATAAAAATGATAATGAAAGCATAATAATAGAATTATAAAATGGTTCATAGGGTTGTTTTTTAGTAGCAATGTCAGCATCATAAAGATAATCCAACTCATGCATAGATAAAAGAAAACATCACAACAGTATTAGCTTGCAAGGTTCTACAATGAAAATAACTCCCAACAAAGCAAAATTGCAGAAGAAACAGAAAACTTCAAAACCATCTGAGCCTGGGGGCAAGAATAAATCTGAAGAGTCTTGAGGACTTATAATAGTCTCTTCTACATGAAGAGATTTGGTCGGGAAGCCTTGAAAGTGGTCTTGAGTTTTCTTGTTGGAGGCCTGACCTTCCTGTAGACAAGTGGGAACTTGATCTTTGAGTCATGGAACTGCTTGGTGTTTTCGCGTTTGCACAGCTTCGCGGGGATGGTGGCTGTCTTGATAATCTGGATGCAAGGAAACCTAACACGGTGACGGGATGCCATCTCGTTGTACATTTGTTCGACGGCACCGTTGAGTGTGGTGTCCCTGTATTCCTTGTACATGTTGTGGTACCCAGTTCTGCTCTGGTACCTCAGCCAGATGCCATAGTTCTTGATTTTTGTTGGGTACCTTTCAAATATCTGCACATTGAGGGAAAACTAACTTATAAACTCACTTCATGTCATGAAATGCTCAGATTTCTGAAAGAAACAAAACAACTAAGAAACCATATTGATGATGCAGACATGCCACATTGATTAATGATCACAAATTACTAACAGAATGCTGAACAATCACTGAGTGAAAAAAGACAGTTCTCAAGGAGGATATGTACCAAAACAGGTTATAACATTTTAAAGGTCAGCAAATGCTAACATAGCTAATAAGAGGCTAACAAAGAAAATTTCTAGGAACAAGCAAGAGATAGAACAATAGAGAGAGTTCAGTAGGCTAGACAAAGTGGCAATCAGATATTATAAGTTTCAGAAACCAAAGTTAAATAATGAATGTCTTCTATTGCATTTCATGAAACAGTACCACAAATATATGGGAAGATGCCTAGAAATAAAAGAGGATTTGCTTCCTAAAAATTTTCCCATGCCAACATTTTTTATTCAAAACATTCAAAGTCTGAATCAAGAACATTAAGCTAGTGGTTTGGATGAGAAAACCAGCTCATACAAGAAAGGGGTGGCAATAATAATGTGGATCAAAACATTCAGAAATATTAGCAACATCGACAGAAATCGTCATCTCATCGAGTAGAATAAATTAACGATGCTAAAACATTCATGCTTCTGCAATTGACATCAACAGGTATCCTGAAGTGGCAATGCAAATTTGTTCCAGTGTAGGTTTCAGAAAACCAAACCCAGCCAACACAACATTAATCCATCCAAACAGACTTTTCTTGTAATAAAATCATTTAACAAATGGTCTGTGAAACAATGCACACAACATTTGAAAATGAGACTGGAGGAAGATATAATTAAAAATGTAAAAATTATAAGCTGTAATAGGGTCACTCAAAAATAATTTAAAAAATAAAATTTTTCTGGAACAACAAGGGAAATATAATTTTAAAGGTCATGGCGAATGTCATGTTACAAATCAATTAACTAATCTAGAAATAAGAACAGTCATGACCTCAAACATAATATATATATAGATAACTCAACATTATTTCATTTAACAATAAAAGTTGCGGTAATGAAACTAACAAAGCAATCAAGAAAAAGATTTCATCGCATTGGATTTGTAAAATAAATTAGCAGCTTATAGAGAGCTAAGTAAATAGTGAGTTGCAGATACTCGAAACATAGAGGTTGATTAATGATAATACAGGAATGATAACAAATAGAAAACAAATGCCAAATCATAACCAAAACTACCTCATTGATGGCAAGAACTTGGCCATTGCTTTTCTTGACCTTCTTCAGCTTTCTCAAAAAATACCTGGAATTAGATATGCTCAACATTAGACATGATCACAAAAGGCACAAAACCATTAAAACATGAGAATCAACGATCAGAATTACCAGAACTTCGACTTGGCCCTGACCTCGTTGGTCGCCCACAGCTTCATGCGAAAGATCTTCGGATGCTCCTCAGATGGCGTCGGGAGTGCCCGACCCACAACCTGAAACTGATGAAACTGCATCGAAACAAGAAAAGGAAACAAACATCAACCAGAGCTCATGGAGAACAACAAAAGAAACATTTTGGATCCGATCTAGCCAAATATTCCCAAAATAAATCCGATAAATTACAGAAAATTAATGAAAAACCATCCATCGAACAAGCAAGACCGACCCAAAAAGAAGGAGGAGCTCCATTGATTTGCTTACCCTAAAGCCGCCCATCGATCTCGCTAATGAAGACTCTCCCACACCTCGCCGCCGCCGCTTCCTCGCTCTGAAGCTCGAGCAACAGGAAGGCTCAGTCTAGATATAAAAGGTTCTTATAAACCCTAGAATGGCACATCTATGCAATTGACCTCATCGTTTGGTTGTAATTACGGTAGTACCATGCCATGGATCGATTAATCTATGTTGGGTTGGGCTGGCGGAGTGGGCTAGGTTTGCATTTTGGTTTATTTTATTTTATTGGGGAAAAGGAGTTAATAAAAGTGAATTATTTGATTAATTTCAAGTTTAAAAGAGTATTTTATACCTAACTTGTTTTATTTTTTATTTTTTTAAAAGAGTTTGCCATGAAAATAAAGAACTTTTAATCCTTTGTTATTAATATAGATTTTATTTTATTTAATAATTGGTAAAGCATGGAAATAGATTTTTAATTTAGTAATTATCAACTCCTAATATATATTCAGACAAAATTATCGCAGATCCATATTTTTAAAAGAAAATGATTAAAATAAATTCATAAATAATTTAAAATTTGTTAATTAATATTAGTTGGCCACGCAATCTTAAATTTCGTATTTAAATGTGTAATTTTAAAAAATTTTAAAATAATTTTTTTTTATAAAATTAGAAAAATTTATCAAGACGAGCTCGCGCCATCGAAACTCTTCATCGATTCCCAACACCGGCAAAACCCTCGCCGCCGCCATGGATCCCGACGAGAGCTCCGCTGCTCTCCTCGCCGCCCCTTTCCCAAACCCTAACCCTACTCCGAAGAAGAAGCCACTGCCGAAGCGCTTCGTGAAGTCCCAGATTCCTGACTTCCTCCTCTCGGACCCCGCCCTCAATACCGCCATCGCCGTCCTCCCCCGCAACTACGAATTCGAGATCCACAAGACCCTCCACCGCATCACTACCTCCTCTGCTCGCCGTGTTGTCCTCCAGCTCCCCGATGGCCTCCTCATGTACTCCCTCGCCATCGCCGATATCATCCGAACCTTCTCCCCCCACCCCGTCGATGTCTCCGTCCTTGGTGATCCAACCTATGGCGCCTGCTGCGTCGATGACCTCGCTGCCTCCGCTCTCTCCGCCGACCTCCTCGTCCACTACGGCCACTCCTGCCTTGTCCCCGTCACCACCTCCCGCGTTCCCGCCCTCTACGTCTTCGTCGACATCCGAATCGACGTCTCCCGCCTCGTCTCCGCCGTGAAATCCACCTTCCAGCCTTCCTCCCGCCTCGCTCTTGCAGGCACCGTCCAGTTCATCTCCGCCGTTCATGCCGCCAGATCGGTCCTATCCGATGATGGGTACGACATCACCGTCCCCCAGGCTAAGCCCCTCTCCGCCGGAGAAGTCCTCGGTTGCACATCCCCTACGATCCCAAAGTCAAAAGGGATCGAAGCTGTCGTCTTCGTCGCCGACGGTCGATTCCATCTCGAGGCGTTCATGATCGCGAACCCTGGAATCAAAGCATATCGATATGATCCGTTCCTGGGTGTTCTGGTCTTGGAGAAGTATGATCACGAGGGTATGAAGAACGCTAGAAAAGCTTCCATCTTGGAAGCGCGGAAGGCTAAGAATTGGGGGGTTATACTTGGAACGCTTGGGAGGCAAGGGAACACCAAGGTTTTGGATAGAGTGACAGGGATGATGGATGAGAGGGATATAGACTACACTGTGGTGATGATGTCGGAGATATCTCCGGCGAGGATAGCATTGTTTGCCGAGTCTGTGGATGCTTGGGTGCAGATTGCTTGCCCAAGGTTGTCCATTGATTGGGGAGAGGGGTTCAAGAAGCCATTGTTAACCACCTTTGAGTTTGAGATTGCTTTGGGATTGATTCCAGGTTGGTGGGAGAGAAGGAGAACAGCTGAGTTGAAGACTTCTGATTGCAATGAGACTGTGAGGAAGGAGTGTTGTTCAGGATCAGATGGATGTGGGAGTGTTTCATGTGGTTTTGATTGCGATGAAGCAACGGATTATCCCATGGATTATTATGCACAAGATGGAGGGGAATGGAACAGTGCTTATTCGAAGAAGAAAGCTTCTAATGGGGCAATGAGACGACACAATGGAGTTGCATTGGGTAATCACTGTGTCTAAAAATCCTTCAGTGGTTGTTTTACTTCCATGCTTGAATTTTTATGCAATACTAATCTTTGGCTGTTGCTTTACATCCATGCTTGCATTTTTATACAACAGTAATCTAAATGTTGGTATGGTTTTTATATTTGGTAGATCTCATTATCTTTCATCCTTTGGTGTGTGGTACTAGGAACTTGAAAATAAATCATTGCTTGATGAAAACCAATTAGCTTGAGTTAAGCTAACATGGGTTGATGGAAAACTATTGTGACTTCCTATATGTGCTTTCCAAACCTATCAGGAACTTGTCAAACTGCAATTTTTGTTTGGGTGGTAGAAGAACAATTCTGTGTCGAATTGTATATTGTTCTTAGGGCTGATTGGTGCTTGATCTAAAATTGCTTTTTATGTGAATGATTGCAAAGTCTACGGCATTCTCTAGTTTTATATTTTTATTAGGAAATAAATGAATTGGATGGCCTATGTACTAGTTTGGTGAGTCCAATTTTTCAGTTTCAAACAATTTGTAGTTGAGGTGATCTTGTCCTGGAATTATATAAGTAAATTTTCTTCCTTTTTCTGTGAAACATATGTTTTATGATCTCTCTTTGTTGCCACTAATTCAAGGGTCAAGTGGTTTCTTTCTAAATTCAAATGAAAATTTAATTCACTGTAAGACATTCTTCGTTGATTATTTTCATTACAGTTTGACAAAATGCTGACATCTAGGAATCCATACAGCGATAACCTTATTGTTGAAATTCAATATGTTTCATCTCTGCTTTCAGGATCGAGGAATACTAAAAGTGAAGTGAATCAATAGAATGCCAAGGCATAGCTAGGCTTCCGTTTCTACATTTACCATTCAAGTGACATTGACAAGGTCTTCCTCCTTGTGTATCAACAATTTATGTGCTTCTAGAATAATAAGAAGGTATGACCTTTCATCCTTGTATTCATAATTTTAAGATTTCAGTAATGTTGCATGATGTATTATATATCCATGTCTTCACTTACTAACGTAATTTATATGACTATAATCATGTTGCAGGTCACAGTCCAGCGCATTCTTATTATTGATCAAAGTAATATTTATTGGAGGTGCCTAAACAAGTAATGAGAATCACTGGTGGCTCACTCCGACTAGCTCACTGAAATTTGGCAAAGTAGCTCAATTTTCCTGTTTAAGCATCAAGACTCAGATTAGGTTTTCTCTCTTGTAGTATTAGTAAGGTATTGATCTGTAATATAATGTCACGTTTGTAAGGCAACATTTTTGCCTTCTTTGATGTCAATTAAATTCAATGCTTTCCTTTGTTGTTCACTGAATTAAAGTTCATATATTCCCTGATATATTCTGGTGAGTAATGTAGCTTAATGGAAAACCCGCATATTAACACATGACCGCTTATTAACACATGACTTGTCTATATCTATATATATATATATATATTAGATACACAATTTTGTTTAGTTAATTCTTTAAAAAAATATTTCAAAAATAATAAATATACATTTTTGGGAGGTTATACGAAACAATCATGAGTAAACATACGAAAAAAATTATTAGTAATTAAAAACAATGAAAATTTATTGAAAATATTCAGAGATTAAAAACTCCATAAAATTTAATCCTAAAACTAATGAATTTTATAAATTTGGAAATAATTTAAAATTTTCTCCCAAACATAAACATTGAGATTTGGGACTATATATATATCCGCACAGGAAGGTTCGAAGCTTCCCGAGTCACCGGCGTTGCTCTCTCTCGAAGGCCGGAGCGGCGCTGAAACCCTAGAGAAAGATGGCGCTATGGATGGAGCAAGGATCGGAGCCGGTGACGGAGAGCGAGCAAGCAGACCTTGCCGCCATCGCCGCCATCAAAGAGTCCGCTGCCGTCGAGCTCAAGGTTCCCCTCTTCCTCCTCCTTTGCTTTCCCAATCCGATCATCCTACCAATCTCTCAATCCTTTCATGGTGCTTGTTCAGGAGAAGGGCAACAAGTTTGTCAAGCTTGGCAAGAAGCACTACTCGGATGCCATAGACTGTTATACCAAAGCTCTTAACCAGATGGCTCTGAGCGATTCCGAACATGCCGTTCTCTATGCCAATCGAGCTCATGTGAATCTACTGCTTGGTAACCATAGACGTGCTCTTGAAGATGCTCAAGAAGCGATCAAGCTCAGTGCCACGAATGTTAAGGTAAGGGTTTGTATTCAAGTGGTGCACATTTGATTTATAAACTTGATAGCATATGAATTTGAGAATTTGATGTTCTTATTGTTGATGAAAATGGCATTAAACCATACATACATGGATTCATTTGTATGTATATATATATGGGGAACAGGCATTCTATAGAGCAGCTAAAGCTGCATTCTTTTTAGGATTGTTAGTGGAGGCAGCTTCATACTGCCAAAGTGGACTTGAATTAAACTCTGAGAATGAGGAGCTGAAGAAATTATTTCTGCAAGTTAATGCACGCAAGGAAGAGCTTGAGAAGCACAATGCTTGTGTTTCTAAGGTTGTTTCTGAAGCCAAGGTTAGTCTTTTCTTACCATTTGTGGGAAAAAGGATACAGTTTGTAAGATTTTATTGTTGGTATTCATTGTATTGTGTGTGGGCAGGAACTTGCATCTGTGATTGAGAATAGAGGATATAAGCTTGGGAAGCCAATGTATCGAGAGCTTATTGGGTCTAAGAAACCGATATTGGATAAGAGTGGGATTCTTCACTGGCCTGTGGTGCTTCTTTATGCAGAGGTTATGTCAAGTGATTTGATCGAGGATTTTTGCGAGACAGATGTGTTTGCAACTCATCTTGATATGATATCCTTCTCTATCATAATGCTTATTTTTCCAAATACTTGCTCTAGTTTATTTTGAGATCGCCATTGCCCATTGAATGGTTTGATCTCCTTGACCATCAAACATGTTTTCAGAAGATTCCCCACCACTAGAATGGGATAAAAAACATGCTTACACACGAAATGCTGTCGAGTTGTACTATCAGGTGTGTGTGAAATTGTTGAATGTTCGACCTCATGAGCATCTACTGATTTTTTTTAAATTATGTTTTGCTAGGTTGGTAGCGGGGCTCTTATGTCTAAGAAGGAGATTCTTCGACATCTTCTTGAGGGGACTGTCGCTTCTTCAGAAGCTCTTTGTGAGGATGATAATGATGCAGAGCAATCCCCACACACAATAATCTCAGCAAGTATTCTTTCAACTTCTTATTTCATTCCAATGATTTATTATGTTTGCGGTGTCTGAAGTGTTGAATACTTTAGATTGAGTAATTGGTCAGTTTTTTTTTTTTTTTTAATTATTAGTCTGATGCTTTCTTCTCGTTACAGTGCTTAAATTGAGACTTTCTTTAACAGGTTCTGGTAAATGGGTCAAGGTTAATGAAAAGAAAACGCTGCACAATGTCCTGGAGCAACCTGATTATGTTATCCCGGGGATTCCAGGTCAGTTAAATACACTGAATAGATGGTTGTTGTTTCACGAAGTTATACTTGTCTTGTTCTTTCAAGTTCTAGTGATGAATTTTCTCTTGACCATCATTAAAGGTTGTCATCTATTACATTATGCAGTGTTCTTTGTTGTCTCAAATCAGTCCAACTTCTATAAGGATTTCACTTCTGGCAAGTGGTCTTCACCTTAAACCTTCAACCTTATTGACTGCTAGGTGAGTTACACTGCCAAGGCTATCAATTGCTGAAAGCCATTATGCTGTATCAATATGTATGCATAGTGTAGAGAAGTGTTAATCTATTAATTTTTCCAGATAATTAGGCTTGTCTATTTATGGGCTTCTGTTATTTTAAGACCAGTGGTCAACCATAAGTTCTATTTTTTATTCTTTGATGCCATTTAAACGATAAAAATAAAAATAAAAACTCTGCATGCATAAGTTACAAATCCTTTTGTAACAAAGTTTTACATTGCTATCACGGCTATAAAAATATATTATTTATTATATAAAATATTTATTATAAATATAAATCTATATTGTTTTTATGTAATATATGTTATATTCACTTATAGATTAATTTGGTGATCTTGTGTATTGAGAAGTAGACATGAATAATTTAGAAAAATCATTTACAAAACATATGAGTGTCTGGAGGTGTGTGTCCGACACGGATACGACACGGGTACGGGTACGTCAAGCTCCCTGGAGTATCCGTGCTTCATTGTAGCTGACATATGAGTACACACGTATAATCCATAATTTATAAGAAACTATGTTACCACCGAATCCTAATACATTCAACACAAATCCTCAAACAAAATGCCAAATTAAGAGATTTTTTTTTTAGAAAAAGAAAAGGTTAAGGAACACCCTCCTTAACATGCACTTTCACAGTACCCTGTCCACTTTTTCCACATCGGCAATCCTTCAAAGCAGTCAGACCTGCGAAGCCACACTAGCATTGCCTCAAGCTTAGCAAACAACAACTTGCAAGGAACTATAATGAATGGCAATACAGGAATCATGCAAGCCATGTAAGGCATCCATCCATATCGGTCATGGAGAATGATGGAAACAAGAGAGGCAAAAGCCACAGCTACAAAGATGACAGATATGTTCTCAAAGCAATCAGCAATCAAGGGGAAATTAGGGTGGAATGTAATGGCTGATAGAGAAGATGTAAACAGGCCAAGCAAAGCAAAGGCAAACATTTCTAGTTGTACAACCGAGTTGGGGGTAATAGTGGTGGCGGTGGTGGTTATTGGTAGAGGCCTCAGAGACTGACCACCGGCACTTGTAACATAAGAAGATATGAGAGCAACAGCAAGAGTCAGAGCAAATTTGAGCTTCTCATTGCTTAAAACTTCAAGCAGTTGTGATGACCTGACCTTTGAGCTAGTTCCAGTAGGCTCAGGGAGAAGAGTTTGAGGATGCTGGTTACTGTGGCTTGCCATCTATAGCCTGAAGGTTTGAAGTAAAAATAATGGGTGAGATTTGTATAGAGGAAGCTGGAGAAATTGTGGATATATAGGAAAAAGGTGGTGGTCCCACTCCTGGTGGGAATATGGGGATGATTGGAGGAACTCCTATAGTGAAGAGGAGAGAGTTTTCCCCATCCCAATAGGACCTGGGCTATTACAAATTTACACAATTCAGCAGTAAGATGTTCAGTGTTGTAACCTTACCTAGCAAGGAAAGGACAAGAGGATCTAATAAACTGTTACATTCTCTTACTAGGAATGGGAAGAGGCACATACCTTGTCTAGCAAGGAGGTTGAGTCTGTTGAAACTCTTACATAGCATCATCTTAATGATGTCATCCATTGTTTGGTCCCTCTTCACTTGTACTAAAGATTAGCCAATACTTTGATCTGCAAGAAAGAAATATTTTGTAATTTACATTGTGTATATGGTCGGCTGGTCAGTATGGTATCATGCAATCAAATAAGTAAACGTATACCGGGATCAGAATGTTTGATTCTGGTTTAAGAGGAACCTCCAACGTTTGCTCAGCAAGGGCTTAGCAGCAGAGCACCCCTAAGCTTCACTTGATTTCATATGCTTGCCGAGGTTCGCACCATTTAATCAGTTAGACTTTTGGTATGGTTTAGTAACCCACCTGTTTATCATATCAAGAGGGAGCATGCATGTATCATAACAACTGCCTAATAATCCTTTATTTATCATTGAATAATTACAAAGCTAAACAGAGGATTTTGTTCGCAGCATCCAACTGGAAATCAACAAAATTTTCGGATTACTTTTCCCTTATGAGTTTCTGTTGTAAGAGATGAAATCATTATTGTAGATTGTATTTACAAATGCATGTTCCAGCTCATTGTATACACAACTAATGCATAGCAAGGGAAATATAAACAACAATGTACACATTACATCTAATTCAAGTAGTCCGGTGACAACTCTGAATAATTAAGGATCCTTTGACTGGCTCTTAGAGCTTAATTCTCGGCCTAATAGCACAAGGCCAACCGAAGCAAATGCTGATAATATGGCAGATGAAAAGAACAGCACAAGAAGAGCTCCTCTTAGTGACTGCATAAAAAATATTCACCAGCGATCATGCTAAAAATTTCTTGGATAAAATAGAAAAAACAAACAAACTGATCGCCAAAAATTTCCTGGATAAAATAGAAAAAAGAAACAAACTAGAAAGAAATATATCTAAGAACCTTGGCTAGCAGCAGGGCATTGTCATTGGCATACTGCATTGAGCTTTCTGGTATGCTCTGAACACCTTGACCCAGTTGCCAGGAAAGTACCCTAATTTCAGTTGATAGATAACTTAAGCTTATCAAAAAAGAAGTTAAAATGCTATAACTAGCAATACTGCCAATTGAGAAGTAAACCTGCCGACTAACATATTGGATATTTGGCAGTGAAAACCAACAAACTGATAGGTAGTGGCATCAAAGTATTGTTAAATTTAATCAACAATCATTGAAATGCACAAAGTTAGGAAATTCTACTCCTGGGAGGTGCGGCATGGGTGCAATTTTACCCAAAAACAAGACCAATTCCAGCACCGATATATGCATTTTGTGGAGTAACCTCAACTTGTAACTCCCCGAACTGCATATAACAGATTCATCTATTAAATAGGTTAGCTATGTGAAGATTAAGTCAAGAATATGCTACATAACCATTTACCTTGAACACGCGGCTTTCATTCTTTGGCTTCTTGTCAGTTTTAGTTATCGGACTTCTAGACATCAAGTTCCCTGTTTTAATCATTACCTTGGCAATCTGCAATATTAATAAAGATCCAAAATTTCACAATCTCTAGTGAAGACAACATACCAACATGAGGACATTCCAAACCTTCTGTAAGATATTACTGCTATTGCTAACACAATCAAAGTGCATTGCACATATTCTACATGAATGTCCTCTAGATGATCACAAACAAGAAGAGAACACCAATACTAACAAGTTCTGTGAAGGAGGTTATTTTGAATATGATGCAAGATAAAAATGAAGATAGGTATGAACAATGCCTGCAATCTCGTGCTGATTCAGAAACGAAGTTAGTATGATAAGACAACCATGCTTTTCAGGAGTTCATTGCATCACATGTTTAACAATAAACTAAAGATCAAGCAAATAGCAAAGCAATAAAATTCCAGTGCAAAGGCAAACATAGAGAAGCAATTAGGAAACAGAGCAATATATATATACAGAGTTTGAGATACACCTTTTGAAGCTCCCCTTGACCATACATTCCCATGGCCTCAAATCTTCTCCCAGCCAACACCAAGCGTCGTCCAAATGCTGCACAAATCTAACACAGTGAAACTCAGAGAAAACAACAAACATTCTCCTTGAATGATCGTATGATACTATTCATGCCTGATTTCGCATTGCCGGACAGATAACCCTCCAGTGATGGGAGCTGCCTTGCAATGCTATTTGAAGTCGAAGTATCAGCCTGTTCCCAAGCCTTAGATAAATTCAATAGCATCTCCCCCACCTCCCGACCACACTGCAATTCCAGTCGATCACTCAACACAAAACCCTAAGCATGATCCTAATTCCTAATCTCCCCCAATTCCACAAAAACTAACCTCATCGATCACTGGCCCATTCGCCAAATCAAATGCCGCATCATTCAGCTTTAAAATAAAAGGAAAGAAAATAAAACAACACAAATCGAAGAAACAAAGCAAAACCAAACCAAGAACCAGATCCTACGTCAAGCCGGAGGTCCCCAGGGAGCTTGGCGAGGAAAACAGGGGGGAGAACGAAGCTCTCCTGGAAAAACAAAACACATAAGAAACCACAACCCCATAAACAAGGAGGAGAAGAGTACTTACAGAGAGCTCCTGGAGAATGGGAAGAAGAGGGGAATCATCGTCGAGAGGTTTCGAGGAGGAAGGCTCCACGAGAGCGGAGACGATGGCGAGGGTTCGAGCTCTCAATCGAGTTCCATGGGGGGTCTTGGAGGAGAGGAGAGAAGGGAAGCCATTATTAGGGTTTCGGGAAACGCGAGGGGATTGGACGGGAAGAGAAGGCGAGAAGAGAAGTGACGCCGTTGCCGCCATTTGACACCGCGCGCGCCGGAGAAGAAGGGATCGCTTTTATGGTCGTCAGCTAAAGACACGTGTCATATAGTGTGAGGATAGAGTGGTGGGACCACGATAAGACCTGGAATCTGCTGTTTAATATTGAACAGCATTTAAACTTTCCTGGTAATGTGCCTGTCTTTAACTGGCAGGTGTTGTGGGTCCCACACTTCCTTTTAACCAGTTTATTTTTGGGCTTTTTTCCAATATAACCTTCAAATTTTTTTAAAATATTACTTGAAATTTGAAAAACATAAAAAAATGAAAAATTTGGAGGTGATCCTGTTGCCTTGTTTCTTAAAAATCCCTTCAATTTTGTAATTTCTTGCCGTGCATTGGCTATGGTATATTGATAAACTATGCCATTTATTTATTTATATATAAAAAAAAAGCATGATAAAAGAAAGAGAAGCAGAGTTCATTTTGGTAGCAAAGGAGACGCTTTTGTAATAAACATGATGCTCTAATAATAAACATAGCAAATTTTGATTATCTTTTCTAATATCTGTAGTTCGGTTCACAATAAGCTAATGACTACAAGATCCATATAGACAATTACCTAAATATTTTCCTTATCTTTTATTTTGATTAAAAGTTGACAAAATAAAAAAAAAAATTAAAAAAAAAAATCTCCACATGTTCAACTTCCATAGATAATTCCTTTTTAAAAGTAAAAAAATAAAAAAAAACAGCTAATATTAAACCTAAGAAAAAGAACACCAGCATGTGAAATACTACACTACTGGTTAAGTACCATATAATTCAATTTATAATAAACATAATACATTCCATTTTATCGACTAATTATAACAAAAATATAATTAAAAATAAATAAATAAAACCAAAATTAATCATGTTGATGATGAATGTTAGAAAAACAACCAGAATAAATATCAAAAACTTTCTTAAAATCCATTAAACTCACCGTCCAAACATGTCCCGGCGTGGCCATGGGCAGCTCCTGCGCCAAATCCTCACACTTCTCCTCCACCTGCGCAGCCTCCCTGAGCTTCCCCTCTTTCCACAAGCTCTTCACCAGCAGCTCCTTCGCCACTCGATCCGGCACCAACCCCAAGCTCCGCATTTCATCGAACACCCTCAGTGCAAGCGCCGCGCGCTCTTTCTTGCAGTACGCGCGCATCACCACTTGCAACATGAACGCGTCCGGCACCATCCCGCATTCCCTCACCATCCCGAACACTCTGTGCACTCTCTTCAGATCACCGTCGCCGGCGAAGAACTCCATCAATCCGGAGAACGTCTGCAGATCTGGAATCATCCCGTTCATCATCATATCCTCCAAGAAATCCATGGCGGAATCCCCCTTTCGAGACTTCAGCAGCGTGCGGAGCATCGAAGAGCATAATAACAAACAGTTGGCGTGCGAGATTGGACCGCAGAGCTTGGAGGCCTCGCGGTGTACTTTCATGGCGGCGTCTGGCTTCTTTGAAAGCCCGTAGAAGTCGATGATCAAGCGGATGGTGGCGAATGGGAGGAGGATTCCTTCGGATTGGACCTTGGTGAGGAGACGATCGACGAGCTCACAGTGGCCGTGCTTTGCGAGAATGGCGATCATCCGCGACACGGTGTGCTTATCGTGGGCAAAGCCTCCAGGTTGGCACGCCACCCAACTGAAGAACGCCCACGCCGTCTCCGGCTTCTTGAAAGCTCGGAGGAGCTTGCACACCAGCCTCGTCGTCCAGACGAACCTCGCTTCTTCTAATGCCCTCACGTTCTCCGCATCCCAGCCCTCCAAAGCGCTCGCCAATGCACCGGGATCCATCCATGGCTTCAGATCCATCCGATCATTGCCGTCGTTCTCCTCCTCTTCGTCGCCGGAATCAACAATGTACTGGATCCTCTCGTCCGGAGTTATCTCTTGGATGTAGTTTTCAGTGCCAGCGGTGTGGCCGGTGGCCCTCATCGCGATGATCGCCGCACGGACGCCGCGGCCGGGTAAGATTCCGTCAATCTCCATCTCGGCGAGGAGTTTCCGGAGATCGTCGAAGCGATTGGAGGATGAGAACGCGGACGCGAGCACGTCGTACTGGCGCGAAGTGCGGCGGATCCGCATGGATGGGAGGAGGGTGAAGATCTCCATCCCAGGGTCGAGGTAGCCGGCTTTGATCAGGTGGTCGATGATGATGGTGTAGGTGCGGGAATTAGGGTTTGCCCCGTCGGAGATCATTTGGGAGAAGACGGCGATCGCGTCGGAGTGGGAGGCGGTAGAGACGTGGAGAGCCATGATGAGGTTGTAGGATTCTGTGCAGGGGTGGTGGCGCCGGGAGACGGCGGTAGAGCGGAGGGAAGACCAGGCGGTTAGGGCGGAGGTGGTGTCGCCGGCAGCGGAGAACCAGCGGAGAAGGTCAATGGGGGAGGGATGAAGGTCAGGAAGGAGGGGGAGGAGATCAGGAAGACGGCCGGAGAGTGCGAGGCGGGTGGCGAGGGAGCGGAGGAGGAGAGGGTGGTGAGGGGAGGGGAGGGATCGGAAGAGGAGGAGGGCGGAGTCCGGCGAGGGGGCGGCGCGGAGGGCATGGACGGCGACGAAGGAGTCGAGAGAGGAGGAAAAGTCGGGGATGGTGGAGGAGCGAAGGCGACGGCGGAGAGAGTCGATGAGGCGGGCGCGGCGGAGATAGAGCGCGACGCCTCCGGAGGAGGTGGTGGCCGTCGACGAAGGCTTGACGGAGGTGGAGAAGTGGCGGCGGAGGGCGGCGGAGAGAAGGGATTGAAAGGCGGGTTTTCGAGGCCTAGGGAGCATGCCGCACGAAGGCCTCGCAGTTCCGCCGCCGGAGGGGGGTGGGGCGTTTAGAATCTTAAGATGGTTATTATATATATATATATATATGTGTGTGTGTGTGTGTGTGTGTATGTACGTATATGTATACATAATAAGCTGCCAGCCCTCACTTTTAACTTTATAATAATTGCCTAATTAATCTGAAATTTTTGTGAGGTGAAACTAATCAAACATTAGTTTTGATAATACTTAATTAAAAAATTGCCATTGAAACACTTGTCTTACTTTTACTTTTATGTAAAATAATAATAATAATTACATTCCAAAAAAAATTAACTTAAACATAATTATGTTATAAAAATGAATATATATATATATATATATTGCTTATTGAGCTTAAGTTCTTTATAATAAACTCAATTAATTTACATAATTTCATTTTAGACTTATGAAAAGGACTGTTCTTATATATGTCTAGAAATAAAATAATAATTAACTATTATTCAAAACAATTTCAATTTTTAAAACAATTTTTTTAATATTTTAAAATTTTCAAATTAATTTTTTTATTAAATATCATCAAGAATAAAAAAATTTCTATAACTAGTTTAAATAGTGTTTATATTTTAAAAATTGATAAAGATTTGAATTAATTTAAAATGTTATCAAAAATTATTTTATGTATATATATAGAGGTTCGATCCTCTACCCACGTTCACAGATTTTTAATCTGTGAACATTACTGTGGACCGTTGGATTTCGATCCAACGGTCGAACACTATTTCGTGAAGAGAAAGGTTAATATTATTGTAGCTGTCTGTGGACGCCTGTACACGTCCACAAACAACCTTTTCTCTATATATATTACATTTGTCTAATTACATTGTGCAAGCATAACATTTAGGGATAGGGAGAGTGCGATAGTATTTGTACAATTCTAAAAGATTTCTATGGATAGGGAGAGTGCGATAGTTGTTAGAAGGAGATTTTGACATGATATCATTGTAGGATTTCTATGGATAAGCGCATGTCTCTATGGAAAAGACTTTCACCAATACTATTTTAAAAGTATAATTTTCAAAATTAGTTCATTTACTTTTTTAAATTTACTTTTATAGTCTATTTACTTTAAATTGTAATCTTTTAGTCTCTATATTATCTTAATTGAGACATGTCAATCCTTGTTTTGAGAGTTTGGGTGAAATATCTCACCTAAATATCGTGAAGCTCATTGGCTACTATAAAGCGGAGAACGATAGTGAAAATAACAGTTGTATATTGTATGAATTCATGCCTGAAGGGGCCCTGCCATACTACTTATTTGAAGGCAAGATGTGAACATATTCATTATTACTGACAGTTTAATTGGGTTTCCACTTGAGGACTTGCTTCATTCTGTTTTTTATATACACAGGCAATAAACCAATGATCAGATGGAAGAAAAGGATCTATATTTTGTTGGACATATCAAAAGCCCTAAGTTATCTGCATGAAAAGGGACTAGTGTACGTGGATCTCAAGGTTGACAACATTGCGTTAGATTCAGTTAATTTTATGTTTTTTTTTGGCTTATAATGCAAATAATAATGCTTATTTAGTAATTATTTTAGTATCATATTGAGTTTTATATATGCATGGGTTTGTATATATAGGAGGTCATAGCCAAATTATTTGAATTTGGATCCATTGTTCCTGAAGGCACATCAATTCCCTCTGAACAGATAGGAAACTTCATATTTTGTGCCAAAAACACTGGTAAGTGAGTTTATTATGTGTGTGTGGTTTAATTCAAACTAAATGTGTATGTATATATTGTAGAAACAGCAGAGAAATACCATGATGTGTATGCTTTTGGAGTGTTGTGATAGGATCAGAATACTTAGAATGTATATTTAGTTAACCTCACAACAAGCAAAAAACTAGAACAAGAGCTCAGAGAAAGTTGCACAAATCTCAGTCTAACATATAGCACACTGTATTGTATATTCATTCATAACATGAACTACTAATAAAAGAAACATACAAAGATGCTCACAAGAGAGTTTACTAGCATACAAGACATAACAAACAAAGATTACAATAAAAATAATTAAAGCATCTAAAACAACAACAAGAAGTCAAGCAATTAAGTTAACATGCAAATTCCCATGCATAGACTGACCTGTGACTTGACTCTATTTCAAGCTGCTGAGACACTGACCAACATTATTCACTTGGATCAACATTATCCTCAATATGCTCCCCTTGATCAGAAAGTTCACTAACTCCTAGAGCTTCACAAAATGTATTAAACTTATGATTTGGCAGGACCTTAGTTAGTATGTTTGCCAACTAATCAGCAGTGTTGCAATGCCTCACATCTATCAACCCTTCCTTTCATGAGATCACGGATGAAATGGTAGCGATTATGAATATGCTTCGTTCATCCATGAAGAGCTGGGTTCTTAGAGATTGAAATAGCTGACCGGTTAGCACAAAGGATGATAGTTGCAAAGTCTTGCCTCTCACTCAGATCTTCTAATAGCCGGCACAACCAAACTGCCTCACGAGCTGAAATATATTCAGCTTCAGTACTAGATAAGGCAGTGATTGGTTGCTTCTTAGAGCACCATGCAATTGCACCGGAACCAAATGCAAACACCCACCCAGTTGTACTCTTCTGATCGTCTTGTGATCCACCCCAATCACTGTCTGAGTAGCCGGCTAGTCTAAAATTATCATTCATATCATAACAAATACCATAACCAATTGTTCCATTAACATACCTCGGTATTCTTTTAACTGCTCCAAGATGATACCCACTTGGAGATTGCATGAACTGAGAAGCAACTAAAAGTGCGTGCATGGTGTACAGTCTTGTATAAGTGAGATATAGTAAGCATCCGACGCATTTTTTATACCTCGATGAGTTTGTAGTCCAAGAATTATCATACAAGTGAGGCTTTTCATTTCAATTCATCGGATTTGAAAGTGATTTGCAGTTCAACATTCATGCTTTGTGTAAGAGGTTTTCAGCATATTTCCTCTATGAAACAAATGTATAACCTTTCATCTATATAACTTCCAATCCGAGAAAATATCTCATTGATCCAAGATCAGTCATCTCAAAAGTTTTCAGCATTGTTTTTTTGAATTCCTTAAACATTGAATCAGAAGATCCCATATATATAATATCATCTACATATAGAAAGAGCAAGAGAATATCATTATCACCTTGATGGTTGCTATAGACTGTGGGCTCATTAGGATTTTGTTTGAAACCCATCTCAATGAATTGTGCATCAATTCGACTATACCAATCCCCGGGCGCTTGGCGTAGACCGTATAGGGTCTTATATAACTAGTAAACAAGCTCTTCTTTGCCATCAACAATGAAACCTTCTAGTTGTTGTACAAACACATCTTTTTGAGCTCTCCATCCAAAAAAAAAGTTGTTTTAACATCTAACTAATAGATCCTCCAACCTCTCTATGCACCAATAGCCATGAACACCCTCACAGTTTTCATCCTTGCAACTGGTGAATAGATTTCTTCAAAATCTATTCCTTCTTGCTAAGAAAACCCCTTTGCCACCAACCGTGCTTTCTTCCTTAGCAAGGTGCCATCTGGATTCAGTTTTGATTTGTAAACCCATTTCAACCCTATTGCTTTTCTTCCTTATGGTAACTCAGTTAACTTCCAAGTTTCATTCTTCCAAATAGCTTCAATTTCCTCATTCATGGTTGCAAGCCAGTTGCTATTTATTGATGCTTCATCATATGTAATAAGGTATACTGCAATTAAGGCAAATAAACACGAATTATAAATTTCACTGAGATTACGAAATCTCACCAGAGCTCCGTCGTCTTCTCTAGCTGAAGGGATTGAAGGATTAACATGAGAATCAATTATTTGTTGAGATACATTGGACCATTTATTGTTTTGATCAAACGGTGATGATGAATTTACCACTTCACTAGATTGAGTCACACCTTCATCACGTGCTGGCTCATAAGTTGAGGCATCCGAGTCAGCAAGCTTCGACCAGTCCCAGGATTTTTCTTCAAAGAAGCGCGCATTTCTACTGATGTATACGCGCTTTGAATCCGGTTCAATCATCCAATAAGCCTTTGAACGATCACAATACCCTAGTAAAAACACATGCTCGTACTTGGAGTTGAATTTGGTTCGCTGCTTCTGGTCAATATACATGTAGGCGAGACAATCGAAGATCCTCAGATGGTCCATGTTTGGTCTCGTCCCAGTCAACACCTCATGTGGAGTTTGAAATTCCAATGCATTTGTCACCTAGCGATTTAAAACATATACAGCAGTGGTTACCGCCTTACCCCAGTACTTAGACGACAACTTCTTCTCCTTCAACACAGTCTAGGCCATCTCCATTATTGTCTGGTTCTTCTTCTCCACGATGCCGTTCTGTTAAGGCGTCCTTGGAGCTGTCAATTGGTAAAGAATACCATTGAGTTTGCAACAGGTTTCAAACTCTCGAGATGTGAATTCGCCTCCCCAATCAGTGCGCAAGGTCTTCACCGGCAATGAGTACTGCTTCTCCACTAACAACTTGAAAATGTTTGAACTTATCGAATGCTTCTGACTTTCTCTGTAAGATGTACACCCAACTATATTTGGTATAGTCATCAATTAATAAAAAGAAGTAGGAATTACCTTCAATTGAAGGTATCTTCATTGGTCCTACAAGGTCTACATGTATAAGCTCTAGCAGAGCTGAAGCATGCTTCGCCATGTTCTTTGGAAATTCAGCACGAGTTTGCTTTCCTTGAGAGGAAGCTTCACATGCTCCTGTGTTGGAGATAGTTGGCAAGCCAAGTACCAATTGTTTCTCAGATAACTTCAAGTTCTTCATGTTTACATGCCCAAATCTCTTATGCCAGAGATTTGATAGATCTTCCTCTCTACTGGCTATGTTTGCTGAACTCACATCATCAGCTCCAAGAAGGAACAACCTGTGAGTTGTCATGCTTACATATGCAACCTTCAGTTAGGATACAACTTCTTTGATGATGCAATCACCACCAGCAAACTCTACATCATATCCAAAAGCCATCAATTGTCCCACACTAAGCAAGTTATGCGCCAGTTTAGGAACATACTGAACATTATTTAGTGCAGTAGCCTTCCCAGTGCTTGATCTAAGAAAAACTTTGCCAACTCCTTCAACTTGGAGTGTCTTGCCATCTCACAATTTGATGGAATAATTCGGTGTTGACTCCATGCTCTGAAACAATCTCGTATCACCTGACATGTAGTTCAAATAACCACTATCAGTTAACCAGATGCCTCCGGTTTAATCATCTTCTTCATTAGTGACCATGAATGCCACTCCCTCATCTTCTTCGTTTGTTTCTTTTGTTATGTTTGCCTCCTTGTTTCTATGCCAGCATTGAGCCTTTACATGCCCAAATTTCTTGCAAACAAAGCACTGGATGCCTCAGTGTTGTCGGCTAGCATCAACCGTGTAGCTTAGTTCAAAGCTTCGTCCACACCCGCATCCTCTACCACGAGGAAAGCTGTGACCTCGTCCTCTACCTCCAAGATTGGATTGGTCTCTGGGTTGTGAGCTATTGATGTGAAGTGCCTTTTCTTCATCAATATCATCTAAGAGATTGAGAATAGCTTCATGACTCTTTAAAGATCCACTGAGCTCATCGATAGCAATGGTGTTAAGATCTTTACTTCTATGATAGAATGAACCACTTGTGAAAACCTTGGTGTGAGACTCCTCAATATCTTGGACACTACTGTCTTCTCTAGAAGGTCCTCTTCCAATATTCTAATATGATAAACTATATCCAAAACTCTACTAACAAAGTCTTGAATTTTCTCGTCTTACTTCATCTTTGCTGCATCAAATTCCCTTTGAAGAGAATGTAGTTTAACTGTGAGTGTACTCTAGTTTCCTTGAAACTCAGTCTTGATAATTTCCCAAGCCTCTTTCGCTGTTTTGGCTTCTGAAATCCTGACGAGAATCCTTTTTTAAGTGCCTGTTGGATGAGATAAAGAGCTTCATGATCCTTTTTTCATGCTTTCATTGAGTTGATTGCCATCTCTTTCTTCGCTGAAACCCTTTTCAACGAGCTTCCATAGATCCTTTGAAACACATAGTTTTCATCATTAAGCTCCATAGGTTGTAGTTTTCTCCTCCAAAATATGGAACATTTGCTTCTTTAGCTGATGAAGAACTGGCTATCTTATTATCTCTGATACCACTAATAGAATCGGAACATTTAGAATGTATATTCAGTTAACCTCACAACAAGCAAAAAACTAGAACAAGAGCTCTGAGAAAGCTGCATAAATCTCGGTCTAAGTTATAACACACTCTACTGTATATTCATTCATAACATGAACTACTAATAAAAACACAACATGTTGATGTTGGAAGTGTTGTTGCACAGACCTGCAATTAAGACAGGGAAAAAGAACAAAAACCAATCAATAGTCAAATATTATTACTCCCAAAAGGAGGAATCCTCACTGATAGAGAATGTTATCCAGGGATGTTAAAGAAGATTTCGACATCAAAACATTGGAAGCTCTTCTTAATCTTGCTGAAGGGTGTCTTACCAATGATAGTATTAACATGAAGATAGTGTCTGAGGAATTAGAGAAGTCATTAGATTTCTAAACCATTCTGAATATTGACTCTTACTTTAGTTCATTTACATATTACACTTGCATCCCAACAATATTAAATGTTCAATTGTTTGTTTACGATTTTGTGAAAAGCTTTTTCATTACAACATACCAATAATCCATAACACTAACAATGTGAGAGAATTTCAAATATAAGTAAATGAATCTCTGACTTTTTAAAACAATAGAAGCTCCACGTTCAGTGCTCCCTTTATTTCTAAGATTTCTTGCCCTGAGCCACACTAACACGCATAGCTCTCCCTTCCAATTCCTACAAATTCAATAAAAAAAATTATGGTAACAAGAGACCTAAACTTATATATTCAAATATATATTTTTTCTTTAATCGAACTTACCACTCCATTGAGTTGCTCAATTGCGGCATCCATTTCTTCCTTAGTTGAGTAGCAAACAAAACCATAACCCCTAGACCGACCGGTATCACCGTCGTATAGAATTCGGGCTCCGATGACATTCCCGTATTCTTGGAAGACACCGGATAAGCTCTCAGCTGTGACAGACCAAGAGAGGTTGCCAACAAAGAGTTTGAATTCAGTCTCAGGATACAATGGCTCCTTTGGCTGAGGCCTATCTGCAAAATTCACTCTCATTGTCCTCCCTCCAAATTGCTGATCAATTCACAAACATACAAACTACATTTCAATTCAATTGAAGTAATTAAATGTAAATAAATAAATAAATGTTCTGTATTTCTTACACTTCTATCAAGATTCTCAATCACAGCTTCACAATCTTCAATACAACTCATAGTTACAAAAGCAAAACCTCTGCTCTTTCCTGTATCTCTATCATAAAGAACCTGCATATAGATTTATATATTTATATTCACAATTTACTAATTTAACAAGTATGGTAAATAAAAAAAAAAATGATTGATAGAGTAGTGTTACCTCAACCATTTCTGGGTCAGCAAACTGTTGAATGATCCCTGCTAACTGAGCACTATCACAATTGTAAGGAAGGTTACCAAAGTAGAGTTTGGTTGATTGGGAGGATGGAGGTAATGGAATGGTACTTTCTTGTTCAACAATAAGTTGATCTTGTTCTCCAACTGTTTGTTCTTGAGCAACTATGCATGAGATCCTGGGAAGCCGGCGGAAATGAGAGAGTTCCCAAAGGTTAGGAGATGTTATTAGAGATGGAGATTGCCGGAGAGAAGAGGAAGATGAAGAGAAGAGTTTGAGAAAGTTATTGGAGGAGGTGTGCTTCAAATGGAGGTTTGCTGTGATGGTGGCTGAGAAACAAGAACTAATGGCAGCAGTTGCAGCCATGGTTTGTGAAGGTGGTGGTGGTGATGAGAATAGAGAGAAAGAGAGGAAGTTAAGCTTGAGAGATTGGTGGGAGGATCTAATCAACTTTGAGATGTTAGTGATGACGTGGGTGGGTTGTCCTCCAATGGTGAGGGAGTGGGATAAGGTGTTCTTTTCATTCCTTCCTTAGCATGTTTAAAATATTTATTAATTAAACAATATAAAATAAGTTTACTATATTTTTTTTATGAAAATAAATTTTCATAAATTTAGTAATACATCTTAGATGAAGATTATAACATGAATAAACTAATGAATTATTTGTGTCATTCATTTGTGTTGTGATGAATGAATACATGTTGGAAATGAATGAATACATGATGACCAAAGGGCTTTCAGAGCTCTGAGCTGCACTCGAGTCCCCTCTCCCCGACCCATGGCTTCC